>NC_056732.1:1490947124-1491233225 GCF_019279795.1 Protopterus annectens
TGAATGCCCACCCAACCATGGGGAGGACATGCAGACTCCACACAGAAGGCACTCCCCACACTCCAGCTGAGAATCGAACACGAGAACCTCTTGCTGTGAGGCAACAACGCTACCGCTGCACCACCTCGGCTGGTTGTGTAGAAATACAGTAAAGATATTAGATTTAACTTCAGCAAAAATGGGAAGATTAACCATTGTAGATTTAAAATGGAAAGAACTAGTACTGTATATAGAACTATAACATTATAAGCTTATACCAAATGTAAAGAAGAGGAAACCTTACTTCATCAGATTTTAGACTATGTAGTGATAAATATGAATATAACCACAACAGCAGACTTTAACTGTGATTTAAAAGGCAAGCGTAAAAAGAAAGGAATTGATATAAGAACAATGTTAGAAGTTACATTAAAACTTTAAGAGGAAAATTCATGGATGTACAAAAGGGCTATGCATGGAACCGAAACAGACTATGTTATAGTATCTGAAGGTTTAATTATAGGAGAAGGGAAAGTAGTGGCAACAGGATTTTCTGATCATCTTGCAATATGGAAAACAAGAAATATATGAAATAGGCAAAGGAATAAAAAGAATAAATTAGAAAGCATGGAATGAATGAGGAACAAGATTAGTAATACAGTTGTTTTAAGATCATATTACAATGAGAACAGTCTATAAACATTGGTCTGAATGGTGGATATTTAAGGAAAAATATAAAAAATGTTTTGTTTTTTTTACAGTGGCAATATGATGTGAGAAAAGTAGAGAAAGAAAAATATAAACCAAGAGGAAACTTTGCAGAATGGAGGGTGTGATGTTCACACCCTGAATTATGTTATGCGCCTAGTTCATTAATAAAAATCGAACTGTAAAATACATACTACAAAATAATAAAAAAAGAAAATAATAGGTAATCCACAGTTGAGTTAAAAATGGAATATCCTTTATTGACACACACAAAGAAGTGATACTAGTTGGGTATAATGAAAAGCATCAAAACATCCATTACTTATATAAAATCAGGTTATATAGAACAAGGGAGTGGTTACAGAAGGTGGTTCTGTTAAGAGCTATAAAAGCATTAAACTCATTCCTTTAACCAAGTCCCCCTTCCCCTTAACACCATAGTGTAAAGTAAGACTGTGCTACCTTAGAACTGAAACTAAAAAACTAGAGACAAATTAAATTTTATAACATAAGAACAGCTTAAAGGCTAACCTACTAATCCAAACTTTATGACCCAAGAAACTAACTCACTAACAAAATGACTAATTAACTAACAAAAAGATCTGTCGCTAGACATCTATCCGAATAAATATTATTACTTATAAACTAAAACACTTTTAACAAAGATCATTTTCGTACCAAATACTAATTGAGTAATACTGACATTACATGCTAATATTGTTAAAACAAATATCAAACATTGTAAATATTTCACAATGAAAATAACTGACATTGGTCCACTCATTCAAACTAAGTGCTTTCTTAGTTAGATGCCACATTTGAACAGATCCTCAGGGCCTTAACGCTTTTTTTTTTTTTTTTTTTTTTTTTTTAACATTTTTCATTGTATTTCCGCCTTAGCAATTATAGCTATGGCTTTCAGCCTATTTAAGTGTTCACATATAGATTTATACAAGTGTTCATTAACATTATGATATGATTTTTTACACACAAACCTGATGAAATATTTATTTGGTAAGAAATCAATCTTTGCTAAAAGTGTTTCAGTTTATAAGTATTAATATTTATTCTGATAGATGTCTAGTGGCAGACCTTTTTGTTAGTTAATTAGTTAGTCATTTTGTTAGTGAGTTAGTTTCTTAATTATTAAAAGTTTGGATTAGTAGGTTAGCCTTAATAAGCTGTTCTTACATATTTTAATTTGTCTCTAGCTTTTTAGTTTCAGTTCTAAGGTATCACAGTCTCTGTTTACACTATGGTGTTAAAGGGGAAGGGGGATTTGGTTAAAGGAATGATTTTAATGCTTTTATTGCTCTTAACAGAACCACCCTCTGTAACCACTCCCTTGCTCCAAATAACCTGATTATATATAAATAATGAATGTTTGTGATGCTTTTCATTATAGCCAACTAAGATCACTTGTTTGTGTGTTTCATTAAAGGATACTACATTTTTAACTCAACTGTGGACTACCTACTATTTTCTATTTTATTATTTTGTAGTACGTATTTTACAGTTTGATTTTTATTAGTGAACTAGGTGCATAACATAATTCAAGGAATGAACTTCACACCCTCCACACTGTAAAGTTTCTTCTTGGTTTGTTTTTGACCCAGTATAGGTTGCATACTGGGTTTTCAGTGACTTTGAGGGATTCCACAGATTTTTCTTTTTACGTAAAGAAAAATAAAAAAATATATAAATGATGCAATGAAAAATTTATGTTATGTAAGCAATGATACTTTTACAAGGAAAAAAGTAGTAGTATTGAGTTACTTAAGAAGATTAGTAAAAGGGCAGTGTAGAAATAATAAAAATGTAAAAAAGAAAAATAGAAAGAGCTCAGAAAAAGATTATGAATACTGTAATACTCTAAGCACAAGAAATGTTTAAAGAAAAAAAGAAAGTAGTGCAAAAAACATGGAAAGTAAAAAGGTTAACAGAAAAAAGAGAATAAAGAGTTGGAAAAGGAGAGTTCTTTAACTGGAGACCAATAGTATTGGATAATAATGATTATAAAATCTTTATGAAAATACAAAAGATTTGAAACTAAAATAGAAAATATTATGGAAGATACTTATATATAGTAAAAAGAGGAAGGGTTGTCAAGAATTATTAATGACAGAGAAATTGTGGATGATATTATAAGTAGAAAAAAGAAAATCATGTCATATGAATGAAAAAATAATAAGGCATTTGATACAATTGGACATGAAATTGTATGGTAATAATGAAAGAATATAACATAGGTGAGGAAAGCTAGGAAATTATGTATGTTAGTGTATAGTAATACAAAATAAAAATACTTGTAAATGGCTGGTTAAACCAAGAGGTACACATGAAGAGTGGTGTAAGACAGGGATGTCCAATGAGTTGTACACATTCTGCATTAGTTATGAATGTAATTACAAAATGAAGGAGGTGGGGTATATAGCACCTGGTGAGGTATATAGCACCTGTAGGGTTAAGAATTCCAGTTCTGTTAACATATCCAGATGACATAATAATTGCAAAAACAAAATTTGGATAAAAGAAGTAATACTTTGCACATCTGTGTGTCTAGAGGTGATAGGGATGGCTAAAAAAGAGAAGAGTAAAGGTTTAGGTGATATAGTAAAGATAGAGGGTATATATTTTACCAGGAAAGAAATGTCTGTTAGGTATAAAATGTGGGAATAAAGATCCAAGTAAAATTTAGTGGGAAAAACAACAGAAGAAATAAACAAACGTGTGTTTTCTGGGGAACATACAAATTATCATTCAGGAAAAAAGGGTTATTTCATAAATTCAAGCAAGTGTATTTATGCTGCTAACAGCATTTGAAAATAAATTATTGCAGATACTTTTTATTTATATGAAGTTCTAGATTAAACTCAGTAAAAAGAGGAGTTTTATATGTAATGAAGAATGAAGTTTAGGGTTATTAACTCAGTAGTATATGCTGCTTCACTAATTTGTATAAAATTGTATTGAATATAAGTATGATAAATTTGGGGGTATGATAAAAAAAATTGTAAATAGGAAGAAATAAAATGGTACAAAGAAAAAAAATATTTCTGTGGAAAATAAAAATTGATGATATAGAAAAAGATAGAAAAGTACAATATATATGAATGTTTGTTTGTGTCTTTCGGCTTTTCCTGGTTAGGGGTCGCCACAGCGGAACTCCGGTCCGCTAATAATTGGCAGTTGATTTTTACGTACCGGCTTGCCAGGCCTGATGCACAACCTTTAACGAAGGTACGCCCATTCACGCACGTCTCCACGCAGAAGACACTCTAGCTGAGAATCGAACCAGACAGCGTCTTACTGTGAGGCGACAATGCTATCGCAGCATCACCACCACGGGTACAATATATAAGAATGTAACAATACAATATTGCTGTGTAAAACCATGGGAAAATATGACAGATGAAAAATTAAAGCTATAAAAATAAAAAGCAAATCATGTAATCAGAAAATAGAATTTCAAGATTTTGTTTGTGGAGACTGGTAATAAAACTACCAGTACAAGAAAATATGCCATATAAAGAGAAATATGACAGCATATGTTTACATTGTCAAGAAGAAGAAACTACCGAATATGTGTTTTTGAAATGTAAAAGAATAAAAAAATTATATTGTCAAGCAAAATAAACTACGGAATATGTGTTTTTCAAATGTAAAAGAATAAAAAAGTTATGAGGAAAACTATGTGAAGAAGATTTTTTCAAAGATACAAGAGAAGTGGATAAAATAAACATGGATATGATTAAATACGTATATTATAACAATAGTAGTAAAGAATATGTTAAAAGAATAGATACAAAGTTATGTCATATGGGTTATATGGAATGAAAGAATAAATGAAATTGTGCTTAAGGGTAAATGGATTTTAGCAACAATATTAAGTAAAATCACATGGCGGTTATAGAAAAAGGGGCGGGGTCTAATCGGGATGAAAATTAAGTATGACTGGAAAGGAAATTATAAATATATTTATACATCTATGAAGAATTATACAACGTCTTCTGCTGGTTTCTTGCTGTTACTTACATTTACATGCATGCATATTATTTATTGTGACCAACTAGTCTTATTACTGTATTGTACTAAGTACAATAAATACACGGAGACAACTGCTTCAGTTAATATGCTTTCTATTACATTTTCCTTTCGGATCTACAAGCATGCAACACAGATGCTGTCAGCTCTCTATGGCAAATTTCCAAAGCTTGTTTACTGTTGCACATATTTATACCAAAAGATCTGATATTTTTTCTCAGAGTCTGATGTATAACGGTTCTTTGTATAACAGTTTTCCCTTGTCCTTGGTTCTTTGTAGTTTGATGATCTATGGAAACTCAGTCTTGCACTATCTGAAACGTGGTACTCCAGCACTATCTGAAACTTGATGTTACATCTCTTTACTTCGTTGATGTCCTTCCAGCTGCCATCTGCTCAGTTATTTTTACAGACTTTGTTTTTCAATAGCATACTCCTTTACATGGATGCCAATATCTAAGCTATGCCAGCACACTTACTACTTCTTATTTTTCAGCATTTTATACTATTTCTAAATTAATCCTTTATATTTCATATCATTCTTGCAGCTTTTTATTCAAGCTAATAATTATGCTAACAGTTTAAATGGAGACAGAATACTATTTTCTTTCAGTTCCCCGTTATTTTATTATTTTGAGGAACAGACTAAACTTCAGCTAAAGAAAAGACTGCATTTGTTTTATCAGCATTGCTATTTACAGCATTTACCATTTTGCACATATTTACAATCATGACTTGTTTAGTTATTGCAACTCTTTGTAACCTGCAGCATATTAAACTATTTTAAGCTGTCATTATTATGACCCCCAAAACTACTAACACAGGATGTATTAACCAATTTAGCAATTTGGTCCCAGATGATGATCATCCTTTGAATATGTCACACCAATTATGGACAGTGTCAGCTTCTGTTTTTGTCTTTTTATTAACACTGGGTTATTTGAAACCACACATACAAACTGTGGTGCCACTTTAACAAACATTTTGAAATTTGAAGGCAATATTGTCCAGTTACACAACATTTTGTTCAATTTACAAATTTAGATATATTAGTAGTAAATTGTAATTTGTCTATTAAAGATACTTTATTTATTTTTATTTATTTTTATTTTACATTTGTTGACCGGGCTAGTCTAGCTGGATACATGTCCATTTTCAGTAGAGGCCCAGGGAGAAAAGCTCCATGTGCAAAACAGTATAGATAAAAAACAATAACAACATATAAAATGATAAAATAGAAAGGAAGAGAAATAAAATAATAATAAAAATAAAAGATACACATTTTTAAATAAGGTCATGAAAAATTCTAGAGAAATAATATGATAGAAACATTTTAAGTAAGGTTTTTGAAAAAGTCAACATAGAATAAATACAATGTATAGTGTGGAAGGCAGTTACCAATGTTGATAATAAGGAAATATATGTGAAGACTTAAGAAGACGTCTGAAGACTGAAGTCCCAGGATTCAGAAACAATAAAAAATAAATAAAAGGTTAGAAAGTGAATGGAAGTTGATGCAGGTGGTTAATGCTAGAGGATAAAGCAATTAGTCAGGGGTAATACAGGAACATAACCAGTGTTTTTTGAGATGAAGCTTGAGCTTCTTTTTGAAAAGTGTATGAGAGGAGAGAGTTGTAAGTTCATTAGGTAGTAGATTCCATAGTTTACCAACGGTGTTACAGAAGAGGGAGTCACCTGCTAGGTTATGAGCTCTACAGGTGTTAAACAGTAGTTTATTAGCTGAGCGTAAGTTTTTAGGATTATGGTAGGGATAAGCAGTCTTGAGAGAATAGGAGTATTTGAGGGTTGATACATGCTTTTATGGGCAATAGTAAGCTGAGAAAGATGAAGATGCTGATGAAATTCTAACCAATCAAGTTGTAAAAGGTTTAAACAGTGATGAGTATGGTAAGGGGAGGCAGCAGCGAATCTAGCAATGTTATTATATGATACAGTGAGCTTGTTAATGTTGGTTTTAGAAAGGTCTGTGAATATGGTTAGGCATAGAGTAGAGTAGAGATGAGATGAGTTCTGGCTATAGCAGTCCTGGCTGTTGTAGTGAGAAAAGGTTTGATTCTATAGAGGGATCCAAGTTTCTTGTTGACAGTTTTTACTGTGGTGTTAATATGTGTGTCAAAGTTGAGGTTGTTGTCAATAGTTATTCCTAGGAGCTTGGTAGTTGGGTCTGGAGAGATAACAGTACCATTGTTGGATGTAAGTGAAAATTGTATGGGGGTGGACTTACGTGTTGGGGAGAAGAGTAGCAATTTTGTTTTCTTGGGATTAAGGAGGAGGCAGCGGTTAGTAAACCATTGTTCCACAGTGTTGAATGCATTCTGGGTCAAGGTTTGCAGTTCAATTTTAGAGATAGCTGAGCAGATAATGGTGGAGTCATCTGCATATTGAATGCAGGTGGAGTAAGGAATTGCTGAGTGAAGATCATTAGTGTAGATGGAAAATAGGAGTGGCCCTAATATGGAGCCCAGAGGAACACCAAGGGATATAGGTAGGAGATTTGATAGATTATTGTGCCAGAGTACTGCTTGTTTCCTGTTATCAAGGTAAGATTTGAACCAGTTGATAGTTAATGGGTCTAAGGACAGAGATTGCATGATGTGTAAGAGCAGGTGGTGATGAACCATGTCGAAGGCTTTGGATAAATCAACAAATACTGCTGAGGAATGAAGGCCATTGTTACGATTATTGTTAATACAATCTGTAAATGATAGCAGGGCAGTGGTGGTACTATGGTAAGGTCTGAAGCCATGTTGACAGTTAGCCAGAAGTTTATTTTGGAGCAGATAGTTGAGTAGTTGTTTCTGAATACACTTTTCCATAATTTTTGCAAGGGGAGATAGCAAGGCTATGGGACGAAAATTAGAGAAATCATTTGAGTTCCCACCTTTGTGTAGAGGAATGATATAGGAAATCTTCCAGATGGACGGGATATTTCCATCACAAATGGTTCTATTGATAAGAATGGATATAGGGTAGGCTATAGATTTAGCACCTATTTGAAGGTATTCTGCTGGGAGTTGGTCAGCTGAGGGGGTGGAAGGTTTAAGTTTACGTAGTAGAGAGCAAATAGTGGATGTGGGCACTGGATGGAATAGAAAGGAAGGTG
Source organism: Protopterus annectens (assembly GCF_019279795.1). Taxonomy (NCBI): domain Eukaryota; kingdom Metazoa; phylum Chordata; order Ceratodontiformes; family Protopteridae; genus Protopterus; species Protopterus annectens. The sequence continues at coordinate 1,490,954,980 of NC_056732.1, forward strand.
GAGGATTTACAGATGAATTAGGAAGGTTAGCAATGTCTGGTGTAAGATGACTAGAAAGAGGTTGGATGGAATTGGTAAAGAAGGAGTTAAAGGAGTTGGCAGTGTCGATGGGATTATCTGGGTTCGAGCCTAGAGGGTTACAGGTGACTGATTGCCCTGGATGAAGAAGTTTGTTAATGCTTTTCCAGAACATTTGTGGTTTATTAACATGGGTTTGCTGTATTTGGAGGTAAAAGTTCTTTTTATCTAGTACAATGGCTTTTTTAGTGTCATTTCTTAGTTGTTTGAAAATTAAGCGATCTAATGGGTTTTTTGTAGAATGCCATTTAACCCAAGCTTTGTTTCTCAGATGGATTTTATGCCTTGAAGTGTTTGAGAGCCAGGGAGCTGGTTTAGCTTTACATCTAATTGAACATAGTGGGGCATGGTGGTTCAGGATGGATAAGAATGTGGAATTAAAATAGGATACTGCTTCATCAAGTGGAAGATATTTTAGAGGTGTCCAATTGCATTGTTTAAGTTCTGTAAGGAATAGATCATGGTTAAATTGTTTTTTTGGAGCGAACAGTTCTGGCAGTATTGGGATGTGTAAGGTTGGTTTTAGATCTAATAAAATAGGTTAGGGAGTGGTCACTTAGATCATCTGGGAGGGTTCCTACTTTATAGGAATGTAGAGGGTTATTAGTAAGAATCCGGTCCAGGATAGTTTCTTTGTTGTTGGGCTTGTGAGTTCTGGTAGAGGAGTTGATAGTTTGAGTAAAGCCATATAGGTTGATATGGGTGGAAGGGTGTGAACTATTACAGGACTGCCAATCAATATTAAGGTCACCTAGAATTATAGTTTCCTGTGGAAGGTTGATAGTAAGCCAATTCAAGATATTTTCGAGGGTGTTAATATTATTACCAGGTGGTAGGTAAAGGCAGATGATATTAATGGCTTTATTAGGGTTGACCTGAAGTTTAGTGATCAGAATTTCATCTTTGTTGTCTAAGGGTGGGTTGAGGTCAAGGGTACTAATTTGTAGTGTGGTTTTATGGAGGATTGCAATCCCTCCTCCCTTTTTGGTAGTACGGTCTTTTCTAATGATATTATAACCAGGAGGGGTGACTTCATTGTCTTTGATTGTGGGTTTAAGCCATGTTTCAGATAGGCATAGGATATCAAATTGGTGGACATCTAGAAGGGCATGAAGGTGTGGGATTTTATTATTAATGCTGCGTATATTGAGATGTGCTATGAGGAGAGAGTTTGCTGGCTTGGAAGGGGTTGTGGTGCTACTGTTAATTGGGGTATATTTGTCAGTGGTCGAGGTATGAATAGGCCCAGGTTTGGGTGTATGTCTCCATGTATATTCGGCTCCGATATGGCCAATTGCAAAGCTTGAGGTCTTCAAATAGCTCGATGCCAAATCCATATCCCATGATGCACCTGGAATTACCTCAGATCTTGTTTGCTGTGTATAACAATACCATATGTCATTCTTTAACTCCCAAGAGAAAGGAATAGAAGGATTGAGTAACCAGGATGGATCCAGCATCTTGGTCATCTATCAGCCCAGGAGGGGGTAGGAGAGAGGGAAGTAAGCATGAAGGCGACATGAACAACTCACATAGAACATTATGGAAAGTACATAACTTCTTTATGTGAAGTTGTTCAATCTCGCCGTTCATTCTTTACTGATGGGTAGCATCCCAAGCACCATCAATCTTGGGTGGCTCACGGGAGTATATTTTTCAGGACCATGGATCCAAAAGAGGCCCTGTCCCTGAAGGCCTTGTCAACTTTGTAATGAGTGACAAAGGTATGAGGGTTTGACCAAGTGGCTGCTGCACAAACGTTATCAATGGGAAATCTGGCAGAAAAGGCAGATGATGTAGAAACTGCTCTGGTTGAGTGTGAGCTTTAATCTTATGTTGCAAAGGCATATTGGCAGCTGAATAGGCAAAGATGATACAATCAGATAACCATTTAGACAGAATTGTTTCAGCCACTGGTCTCCCCTTCCTGGAGTCTGAAAATGAAACAAAAAGCTGGTCTGATTTTCTGAAATCTTTTGTTCTATCCAAATAAAATCTGAGCTGTCTGTGAACAGCAAGTTTGTGCAGCAGATACTCTAAATTGCTAGAATGGTTGGGGAAGAAGACCGGCAAATCAATAACTTGGTTGAAATTGGTTTCAGTGCCAACTTTGGGTAAGAATTAGGGATTTGTTCTAAGTTATACTCTGTCAGCATGGAAAATCAAATAGGGAGGCTTGATGGATAAAGCCTGAAGCTCTGACACTCTGTGGGCAGAAGTAATAGCTACCAGAAAAATGGTCTTCCAACACAAAAATCTGAGATCACAAGATGAAGCTGGTTCAAATGGCGGAAGAATTATGTGGGAAAGCATAAAATTTAGATTCCATGGAGAATAGGGAGATTTCACAGGTGGTCTAATATGAAAGGTCCCTTTGAGAAAGGCTTTGGATAACTTGAGACATGATATTCAACCCTTCAAATTCAAGATGAAAATTAGAAATAGCAGCCAATTAAACCTGAACTGTTGCTGCTGCAGCTCCTTTGTTAAAAATCATAGTCAAGAACTCTAAGATGGAGGTCATAGGGCTTGGTAAGGATCGATATTATTTTTAAAGGCCCATATAGAAAATTTTTTCCATTTGCTAAGATATAGTTTCCTAGTTGAAGACTTATGAGGAGACAAAAGGATGTGTTTTGTCTCACTGGAAAGGTTATGGAACCTGGCTATGATGGGAACTGGAGCAGCCAAGCTGTCAGCTTCAGGGACTGCAGAGAGGGATGAAGATCCCCCGATGGGTATGTCAGAAGATCTAGAACTGGGTCCAGAATCCAAGGATCCTCTAAAAGATGAAGTAGAAGGAAGGGGAACCAAATCTGATGAGGCCAATGAGGGGCTATTAGAATGATGGTCCTTCCCAGGGTTTTTGCTTTCTGTAGAACCTTGGGTATCAGTGGGATTGGTGGAAATGCATTGAGGAGACCCGGAGGCTAATCGTGAATGAGTGCGTCCCTTGAGGCTTCTCCCAGAGGGGGAATCACGGCAGTAGCTTCTGCAGTTCGTGTTCATGTGACTGGCAAAAAGGTCACAGCAAGGCTGGCCCCATCTGTGGAATATCCTGTCCGCTATTTCTTTCTTGAGGGACCACTCGTAGGGCAACAAGATTGCCCTGCTCAGTTTGTCTGCTATCATGTTGGATCTCCCCGGGATGTGCGTTGCCAACAGAAAGCGCTGGGTGGAAACAGCCCACTGCCAAACTCTGAGAGCCTTGCTACAAAGAGGTAAGACCTGGTTCCTCCTTGTTTGTTCAAATACCAGACCACCGGCATGTTGTCTGTCTGAATCGCAATCGTACCCAGAGGAAGAGTCCTGAAAGTACTGCAACATCAAAATGACTGCTCTCATCTCCAGGACAGTGATATGCAGATGTGTCTCTTGATCGGTCCATGTGCCTTGGGCAGTCTTTCCCTGAAAATGCCCCCCCCACCCTATCAGGGAAGAGTCCATGGTCACTGTGACCACTGGAGGGGGTAGCACAAATGGGCGTCCTATCATGACATGAAGTGAGGTCAACCACCACTGAAGGTCTTTTTTGCAAGAAATTGTGATCCTTACAGTGTGAGTCATGGGGGATACCACAGTGGTGGTGCTGCGGTAGCGTTGTCGCCTCACAGTTTGACGTTGCCCGTTCGATCCTCAGTTAGAGCATCTTCTGTGTGGCGACATGCGTGAACGGGTGTTCCTTCGTTGAAGGTTGTGAGTTAGGCCCAGTAAGCCAGCACGTAAAACTCTACTGCCAATCATTAGCGGACTGGAGTTCCGCTGTGGCGACCCCTAACCGGGAAAAAGCCGAAAGACACAAACAAAAACAGTGTGAGTCATGGGGAGCTCTTGGTAAGACCATTACGTGAGCAACAGCCATTGTAGAATCCGCATGTGCATACAAGCTAGTGGTATGGCTAGAAATGCTGCTGTCATCATGCCTAATAATTTCAGAACTTCTGATGCTGGTTCTCTGTCTTTTGATATCAGGATGCTGACGTGTTGACGAAGAAGCGGGACTCTTTCTATTGAAAGCCTTAGTGTGGTGGTGGTGGTGGTGTCCAACTCTGCCCCGATAAAAACGATATGCTGCGATGGTGACAAGGCAGATTTTTCTGAGTTGATTGTAATGCCCAGATGATTGCAGAGTGACAGAGTGGACTCCGTGGCCTGAATGAGTTGATGGCTGGTGGTGGTGGCGGTAAGGAGCCAATCGTCTAGGTACGGAAACACCTGGAATCCTAGACGCCTCAGGTGAGCTGTGACCACTGACATGAATTTGGTGAACACTCTGGGGGCTGTAGTGAGACCAAAGGGCAGGGCTCGAAACTGATAATGACTGGCTCCCAGCCGCAAGTGCAGGTGATCCCTGGATGGTCTGGCCATTTTTATGTGGTAGCACACATCCTTGAGATCTATCGAGCAAATCCAATTGTCTTTCCCTAAGAAGAGAAGTATAGACTGAAGCGTGACCATGCGAAACTTCTCTTTCTTTTACATATTGGTTCAGTCTGCTGAGGTCCAATATGGGTCTCCAGTCCCCTGTCTTCTTTGGAACTAAAAAAAATCTTGAGTAAGTTCCGGATCCTGTCTGGTCTGCTGGGACTGGTTGGATGACTCTTTTCCTTAGCAACGTTTGGACCTCTATTGTTGCCTGATCCCTGTAACTTGGTGGGATGTCCGGAATTTTTCTTATGATTCGGGGGGTTGTGACAAATGGAATGAAGTACCCTCTGGAAATGATACTTTGTACCCAGCTGTCTTTTGTTATTTTGAGCCAGGCATATGGGTACAAAGATAAGTGACCCCCGACTGCCTCCAGAGCAGGACAGTCGGGCCTCCTCTCAGGAGCACTGGTAGGGCTTCCCAGAGAAGTGATCTCTGTCATCCTAGTGTTGCAGACCCCCTCTGCTGCGAGGGTGACATCTTCCATTACTGCCCCCTCCTCTGCCCCTGGAGAGGGGTTCACCACGTGTGTCCTGAAAGGCTCCTTGGGCTTTTTGGAACCACATTTTTCCTCCCCTTTGACCTTTAGAGTAAGGTCAGGTAGGGGTGGAAAAACGGACCCGATAGCAGACGAGTCTTTCTGTCCCGTTCACACCTGGTTAAGGTTTCCTTCACTTTAGGCCCGAAAAGGGATGAGCTATCAAAGGGAGTGTTCATGAAGGATGACTTGAACGTCTCCATGAAGGAACACAAGCACATCCAGGAGTGATTCCTAAGAGCAACTTCTGTACCAGCTGCCCTACTCGTTCTATCAGCTGCATAAGAGATGAGATGCATGGATGAGTTGACAATAGAATTTAGGGTAGCAAGCTGGGCAGCAACTTTGTCGGAAACCCCTGCAGCTACTAAACCCTGAACAGTATCTCCTAACTCCTTAAGGAGATCTCTGTGTAACCTAGTAAAATGGGTTAAACAGTTTAGCGAACAGAGAGCAAAGCTCGCTGAGCTAAACATGTGCTTCCCATATCTATCCATAACCCTGGAGTCTCTGTTAGGAGGATGAATAGACGAGGAAGTCTCAGATATTTCCTTTTTGGTGGCTGCCGCCACCACCATGGCATCACCCGGAACACCTTTTGTTAAAAATGTTTTGTCAAGGGGTGCAGAAATGAATTTATTAGGCCTCCTAGGGACAGGCTCCATAGTATCCGGAAACTCCCACACCCTTCATGAGACCAGCTGCATCAGCTCATCGAAGGGCGGAGACGCCCAACAGGTGGAGAGCTGAGACCCGAAAGCCTTCAGGAGAACTGACTCATCTTCAGTAGAGCTTTTGGGCTGCCAGTCACCCCTCTGCTGAAGGATCTCAAGTATCTCAAAGAAGGAGATATCTTCAGAGGGAGACCGTTGGGACCCTTCTGACTCATCTAAGTCAGTATCCGATGTTAGACACTCCTGTGGGGAGTCCAGATGTTTCATCTTACACAATCTCTTCCTGAGAACCTCATCAGTGGGAGCTTCTGGTGAGGTCTCGGAAGAGAAGGGGCCGCCCAATGGCGCTTCCTGAGGCTCTGGGTCTCTACAGTTGGTCAGGACATGTGAGGCAGAAGCAGACACAGGCACTTTGGGGGAGGAGGAAGGCAGACCATGAGGTCAAGGATGTCCTAGGAGACATGACTCTCTTCATGGCATCGAAGGCAGCTCTGCTCCGATGCAAGGGAGCCGACAGATCCGAAGAAACCGTCGACACCCCCAGCACTGGGACAGTGGGCTCCAAGCCTGAGGTAGGAGCCGAGCTCATACGAGCCGAGGCCCCGAGAGGCAAAGTCGGAACCGACAAGTCGGTCTGACTGTCCTCCCCGGACCTGACCAGAGAGTGTCGGTTCCTAGAGTTCTTGATCAGTACCGAGGACGTCAGAGTACATGGAGCTGAAGACACTGGGGGTTCCACTAACATCAGGTCTGCCTCCTCTGGCTCAGAAGGACCAGCATGGCTCAGAGGAGGAATAGTTAGAGTCGGTGCAAGGGTCTTCGGCTCCGAAGCCATTTGGGACGAAGCCGATAACATTTTTGTTAATGCTGGTGCCAATAACAGCTTCTATACCAAACGACCCACATCCAGATCTGACAGGCTGATAGATGATCGAGAGGAGCGTACCAAAGGTGGTACCAACTGGAGAAGTGGACTCTTCGGCGCTTCAGACACCATTTCCAAGACTGGGGGCCAGCTCAAAAAGGTAAACACTGTCAGCTCCGATGGCAGTGGAGTCGAAGTCGAAGACTTTTTTGATTTCTTCGAGTCCGATGTCTTGGAAGACTTTAGGTACTTGCTGGATCCATCTTGGTCACTCAAAGCTTCCTGAAACGAAGGCTTCAACAAGCCTCTATCAATTAGTTTCCTCTTCCTTTCCTGCAGGACTCTTGAGGAGAAGGAATGACAAATGGAACAACTGTCTTGCAAATGCAGAGCCTCTAGACAGTAAACACAATTAACGTGGCTGTCTATAACAGACATCTTTTGGCCACACTTTGGGCACTTTTTGAAGCCAGACTTAGGGCGCTTATCTTGGTCAGCCATAGTAATGTTAGGAAAATTACTGTTGCCACAAAAACTACAACAATAATTATTCACCGAAGCCTGAAATAAATACACAATAGTAAATTTCTACACAAGCCTTATACAAAATCAGGCTAAATCACACACACACACACACACACACACACACACACACACACACACACACACAGTAATACAAATATAAATTCCAAGCAGACTATACAAAGAGAAGGAGAAAGCTGCTAAGAAACAACAACCTAATGCAAATCATGTAAGGTTTACTGTAAACTTCACAGTAATAAAGTACTAAGCCATATCTATAAAAAAGCAGAAGGCTAGACAGACCACACAGCAAATGACTATAACTAAGAACTTGTGACAAAAGGTCACTGAATAGCACACTGCAAGCTGAGAAACAAACAATAACTTTATCTAAATTATCTAAGGTTTATTGTACTAAGCTTTATCTATAAAAATGCAGAAGGCTAGCCAGACCACACAAGTAGAGAAACAACTATTAAACTAGGCCTAAAAGAGGCCAACTAGAAATGTAGTAAAGCACACTAAATGGGAAGGGAAAACACACTGAAAAGCTATAAGAGCTTTATCAACAATCCTAAACTAACTATCCTAACTAGTAAAAAGTTTTAATAAGAAAGTAATGAAAAAACAGCTTAACTGGCCCGAGGCTAAATCAGAACCTCCGATCTGTTGCAGTGCAAACTAGATCTGAGGTAATTCCAGGTGCATCATGGGATAGGGATTTGGCCTTGAGCTACCTGAAGACCTCGAGCTTTGCAACTGGCTGTATCGGAGCCGAGGGATCAGCTCCAAACCCATCAGTAAAGAATGAACGGCAAGATTGAACAACTTCACATTATCCAATGTGAACAACTTCACATTGTATAATCTGTGAGATATCTTGTTTTACTAGTTTTCATACCAAGCTCTTTTATATCTGCATTTGGTATCTTTAAAACTTGGAAATGTAATATTGAAGTACAATATTGGTTTTTTTTTGGTATTGTTGTCCTATCATAATACAAGTGGGTGGTATTTTTACCATTTGATCTGTAGGAAGTACTGGCCTGTTACCCAAAATGTAAGTATTTTAACCCATGGGCCTTTTCTTGTATTACTGCGTTGTTTATACAATCATACCCCCCCCCCGGGTTTATTCTTATTTTTGTGTTATTGTCTACACACTGACATTTTTGTATGATGTCTTTTCTTGTCAGAACTGTTACATTTTTGAGGTAATGTACAGCATCTAATAGAGATACAGCTGGTTACTGAAATGTTTATGTCAGTCTTTGACTTGTTTCTACTTTTATGTATGCCTGACCTTGTTTAACTAACCATGCTGTTATATTTGTGTTGAATGTTATCTTCCCAAAGGTACATGCTGTATGCTTTTTACAACTGAAATTGTTTTGTGTTCTGTTTTGTGTAGCATTTCCTAAGTTTTATTAATGAAATATTGTAATTCCCTCTGTTCTGATGTTCAGAATGATGCAAATGAAATGCTGATGTCTGTGTTGAATGCTGCGTGCCTTGTCTCGCAGCTGCATTTGTATCTATTGTCCTTGAAGCATGTTCCAGACACTGAACATTCAGCTTGTCTTAAGCTGTATCAGAATATATGTATGCTACCAAATAGAAATACATGTATTTAACTAACTATATTATTTTTACATATATTACAGCAACAGATGTGCACACTCATTTATAAATTTTTAAACATATCTATCACTGTATACATTCCCTCTGTTTTATTTTAAAAGCAAAACTGTCTATATTAGCATGTACTTTTTAGTCAAGTTATATTGCTACTAACTAGAAACACATTGGGAAACAAAACCTTTAGTTTTCTTTTGATACAGCAAGTTAACACAGTTTTATATTGTCAACACAGTGATGACAACCATTACTATTAGAACTGGATGAATCTGAATATGACTATATACAGTGATGTCCTAAACAGTAATTTATTGACAATGCTTGATGATTTTATTGCAAAGGCATTGCAGTCTTGTTTTTTGAAAAAAAAAACACGTCAAGCTTTGACTTGTTACTCTGTTTACATGGATAAACCATTTACTATATACTGTACAGAATATACTTACTTGTACAGATTGTTTTTGCATTTGTATATAGATAGCTGTAATGTACACTCAGCCCAATTTCCAAACCTAGCATTAAACTGAAACTTGCTAATTACATTACTTGAAACATTAAAATGTATTTCTGGTATTATCACTTTGCACTTTTATTTGCGTTCCTTCTGCAGTACTGTTTACACAGTTAGTGTAAAATTGAAATGATGCCCTTCCCCTTGTAGTATACATCATTTTATTGCAGTATTGTTTATTTTGCTTTATGCTGTGAGAACTGAATGTTATGCTTGCCCTTTTGGCTGTTACTTAGACTGTGACACTTTAGTCTTACACATTAGCTTTTTGATTTGATCATTGTTTTGGCTATTTTCAAAAACAGAAAATATATTTATAAAGCTTTTGCTGTTGCCTATACTGTAAAAGCTGTAGTAGGAATTGCTTTTACCCATTTTGAAAAGACATTTACTGTTACTACTAGCTATAGGTACCCTCCATTTTTGTAAAGGGACTTACACAATTTATTTTAACTGCATACCATAGCCCATGTACTGACTGTAGTATTTACTTGCAAACAGATTAATGACATGTATGCACAATTATGACATCTTATTACAATTACTAAACAGGATTAGACTTTTGTGCTTTTTGCTTAATGCTGTACGTGAATACTTAATAATGTTTTAGAAAACTGTAAGCCATTTGGCCTGACAACCAGTCTTGTTTCCTTGACCTTATAAATTTCAGTACCAGTAACATTTTATGTTATGCAACATTCCTTGTAACTACCCATTCCTGCCTGGAAAGATCTGAGCTCACATTACTTACTTTTCTTTCTCTGCGCATTCCAGACGCTTAACCCTTAACTCCTTTAGCACTTACTCATACCTTCAGTCATTCGTTAATATGCTTGCAACTTGATATTAGAATGCAGTTGTAAAACTCTAATTTGCCTAACTATGCATAATATTGCTTTAGAATACATTTTTTGCTGGAGTCTGTGCTATTTTTTATGCTATTATAACCAACACATGTTTAAAAGAAATATATTTACATGATTTACAGTTGCTATTGTCTGCATGTTGCTGTACTTTAGGTGAAAATACATGCATGTCAGTCTTGTGACGTCATGTCCTTACTGCGTTTAACTACTCTCATTTGATTTTTATACTCTAGAACTGTTTTGTTATATGAAATGGTTTTAAAATCACTATTTAAGTGCCTTGCTTTAACTGAATGAAAGTTTGTGCTGTGTACGCTTAACCATTTTCTAAATGTAAAATAGTACGTCATAAATTATTTCCTATCAGTGTAGTTAACTGCTGTTGCTTTAACTCTTTACTAACGGGATTATATCTGTCAGTATTCTGTTCTGCTTACTTTAAAGCTCTTATGCACTTTTGAAAAAGTGTTTGCATATGTTGTCTGAACTTTTTGAACTCGCTCTGACTGTGTCTTAGTTTATTAAATCTTTCTGTCAGTTCACCATGAACTTAGTCTCAGTTCTTATCTGTTTTGTAATGTGCAGTGGGTTTATGCCACTTTTGTCTAGCAAGATGTACAGAAGATTTTCTAAATAACTGACGACTGATATTGTAACTCTGAAATTAGCATTTTACATGTGGTGACAGGACATAATACATTTGGTTGTTTACCATTATTTTTTATGACATTGCACACAGAAAGCAGTTTTATATGACTTGTAGAATAAACATTTACTGTCATACAAATGATGTTGCTGTTTAAGATAAAAGTAAAACGTACATAAAGCATTGACATGAACTGTACCTAGTAAAGTACTACATGTGCTACAGTTATGTTTATACTAATCTTTAAATCCTGACCATACATGTGCTGGACTATTATTACTGTCTACCTGAAAGGCAGTCTTACACTTCTTTTGTTTATGGCATCCATGCTTTAGAATGAGAAACAAAAAGAGAATTACCAGTTTCTGTGTGGAAGGTGGCCAAATCTTCCATCGAGAAAATGTAGAAAGTCTCTCACTAATTCTCCCAAAAGGTGGTCAAACACAGCTGGCAGATTTAACTGCGTGAATGTACAGGACCTGTGAAACTTGTAGAGATGCACTGTTCTGCTACTGGATACTGTGCATAAGAAGGAGGAGGCAAACGTTTGCACTGGAACGGAATGTACTAACTGAATAAAATAAAAAAAGAAGCTGTAGTTGTCACAATAAAAAACTTCGGTCTGTCAACTGTGGCTTGCCACTGACGAATTATATGACGTCTTCTGTTGGTTTCTTGCTGTTACTTGCATTTACATGCATGCATACTATTTATTGTGACAAACTAATCTTATTACTGTATTTTACTACGTACAATAAATACACGTAGACAGCTGCTTCAGTTAATACGCTTTCTATTACATTTTCCTTTCGGATCTACAAGCATGCAACACAGATGCTGTCAGCTCTCTATGGCAACATTTCCAAAGCTTGTTTACTGTTACACTCATATTTATACCAAAAAGTCTGATATCTTTTCTCAGAGTCTGATGTGTAGCAGTTCTTTCTTTGTATAACAGTTTTCCTTTGTTCCCTTGTCCTTGGTTCTTTGTAGTTTGATGATCCATGGAAACTCAGTCTTGCATTACCTGAAACGTGGTGTTCCAGCACCATCTAAAAATGTGGATCCTCGGAACATCTACATTTATGGTAGGTACAAAACTGTACTATGTTTCTTCATTCCACATTGCTGCAGTCCTAACCATTGGGTAGAATCCCAAAGCAGGAGGTAAGGGAGGCTGGCAAATCATAAAGGCTGTCAACATGTGCCATGCCTTAATAAATAGCTGTAAAACCAAACCTAGATTAGAAGTAGAGAGGAGAGTGGTAATGCTTAGAAAGTATGTATACTACTCCAAGTAGCTGCAAAAAGAAACAAAACAACTGCTGAGACTGCCTGAAATCCTTAGTCCTGTAAATAATATAACATGCCTATGTACATGCATTAAAATTTTGCAAATCTTTTTTTTCCCTTTTTTTTGGGGATCTGCCACATAGAAAGGCAAATAGTGAATTTTTTGGTTAAAGAAAAGCCACACCAAGAAAGGCAGGAAGGAAGATTAGTGGATGTTGATACTCTATCCTTATGGAAAATCAAAAGGGCTCTACTGCCATATGGGCCTGCAACTCAGAAAACCCTTCTTGCAGAAAATGTACAACAAAAAGCAGTCTCTGACAGGTATTTTAATAACTCAGCATTGGCCGCGGAGCTCAAAGTATGTAGAGTAGTTTTCAACACAAAATTGAATCCCAAGCAGGGGAGTAGGCTCCTCGTGGGGGGTCTTATATTCTTTGCCCCTCTAAGAACTTTGCTTGAGAGGGGATGTGAAAACAATGGTAATGTCACAATCATATCATAGTGCTGAAATAGCTGCAAGCATTTTAATGGAAGACAAAGCCAATGTCCCATCAACTCCAGAAGTAAAGATATTGAAGAGCCATAAATTAGGCTCAGAAATCTCCAAATTCTTTGCTGCTAAAAAATAAAATCTCTTCCATTTTCCACACTTTCTTTCCTACACTTAGGTCTGGCTTTCTCCATAATCACATTTAAAACTTGTTGGAAGTTGAGAGCTGCTGTGTTTTTCAAAACAGAATATGCCAGGCTGTTAGATAGAGATTCGAAGCGACATTAGAGCAGGTGACCAGGACTCTGAGATTAACAGGTATTGGAATCAAGGTGAGAGAATGGAGGCTTCCTTACCAGACTCCTTAGAAGAGGTACCAGTGTTGTAGGAGCCCAAAGTAGCCTCTTAAAAATCATCCTTGAAAACTTTATGCAGTCTTTCTTTAGGAGCACCTTTGGGGAGAAGAGGGAGAGGGAAGAGGAAGAGCACATGATTTTTAACAACTGAAAAGAGCGACCACTTTCAAAGAGCTGTGTGTGATGAAACCCCTTTGTGCAAAACGGCTGCAGCTGGTGGTTTTAGTGGAAAGCGACAGAATCATGTCTGGAGTTCCCCATGACACTGTCAATTTCACAAAATACACATCTGCCAGTTTCAGTCGTGAGGATCCATGATTGCTTGGTACCTTATCTGCTCTCTGTGCTCGGCCACAAACCTTGAGGAGTGGGGTTGCAAGCTGGCGCAGTCTGATGTCATTGCTTGCACTAAAATGCTTGCAATGTGTTTCCCCTTGTTTGTTGATGTACCCTTGTTTGTTAATGTGTTGTCTGTTAGAATCAACACCTGCATAGGGAAAAAGTAATGCAGTGAAAGCCATTATTAACCTGAACAGCTGTGCAAACTCTTGAACTGCCATCAATGTCCTGCTGTAGTCTATGTAGCCACTGTCTGGCTATCCACCACTGTCTTAGATCCACTCCCCAGCAATGTCGAGGCATCCCACGTTATGTCTGACTCGCTGTATTATTTATCTGACTAATCACAAATCCGGTAGGCAGAGTCTGGGCCACCACAAAAATTCTTTTGAATGCCTTCCATTATTTGAATTGACAGTGTCCAAATCCTGGCAGTGCTGACCCAAATCTTTTGAGATACCATTGCAGCTTCCTCATATGCAGCGGCTTCCTCAGAGCTTGTTTACAAGATGCCATGAACAGAAAGGCTTGAAGGACTGTCCTAAGAAAGGCCCGGCTGTCTGCTAGTTGAGTCGTAACTGTAAGAATTGGAGATTTGTGAAGATTAAAAGTGACTGGAAAGGCTGCTTTGTTCAGTCTCACACCAGAAAAGCACATGTCTTGAGGTTACTAGACTGGACTACTAGACTGGTCTTTATTACCCGTTTCATCTTAGCACTGCTATGACATACTTTCAGATGCTGTAGAAGGTCTTGTAAGAAGTGAGCCCTCATCCAGACTGATGGTCAAGTAAGGATAGATTTGAATTCCAATTTGAATGGCTGGAAGTGAAGCTATCACTGGAGCCAGAGACAGCAAGCCCAGATACTCTGGGCAGTGGAATGAAGCCAAGGGAGCAGTGAGAGAACTGAGATTGAGAAGGCACAGCTCAGCATGAATGCTGAATGCTTCTTAGTCTTAGGTCTTATAAGGTAAAGCTTTCCTTGAGATCTAAAGTTGCATCAGCTGATCTGATAGCAGAGGTAAAAGAGTACACTGCGTCAAGCGATTGACCAGGAATGTCCAGGAATGTGTTGAGGATGAACCGTCAAAATTGAGGTCTCCACGTGTTCCCCCAAATTGGAACTAGGAATAGGCCCGAATAAAATTTCAGGAAAAGGCTGGTACAGGACTGGCAGGATGGCCCCAGGGGAACAAGGGTTTGGCAGTATTATCGCTTTTAACAGGGCGTCTGGCATGGAGGCCTCTTTCCTTTGTGGAAATAGGCGTCTGGCATGCCTTTGAAATGGGGGCTCCTACCCATCTGTCTTGGTGATTCAAATCCAATTTTCTTTGAAAGACATGCAATTTTTCTCAAAGGAACAATTCTTTTGAAAAGAAAGCAATGAGGCTAGAATCTACTGGTTCTGAAAGGACAGCCCTGCCCTCACTGAAGGAAAAACTGGCAGTGCATTGCCCTCATTTCTGAGCCCCTAAAACCCTGCAGCTCTGCCTACCTGAACTGAGAACTCCTGGCCTACTGGGAACGTCAAAACCTGCTATATGTCCATCCTTATTGCCGGAGGATGTGGCCATGGTGGGCCAACCCAGTTTCTATGTTTAACAGTTTGCATAGACTTAAAAAATCTTTAACATTCAAAAAAAACTGTGCAAACAGAAGCATTTTCTTTAAAGAGCACAGCTGTAGAGGCATCAGAATCCTAATCCTTAACATGTTGGCGAGGATTCTGAATCAGAAATCTTAAGCATGTAAAAGAACATTCTACAGTCCTACCCTCGAGGCTTGCACAGCATCCTCACCACATTGAGAATGCTTTTAATTTCAGGACACATGAGCTAAGTCCAGCAACTCTGCAACCTCTGCCAAAGCATCCGCCTTAATTTCAATTGTGAAGATCAGAGCATATTTGCTTGTGCATGAAACTGACAATTCAGCACCTTTCGCTTCAATTGTAGCCGCCTTATATTTTCCCCACTTTAGCATGAAACGCTGATCTTTCAAGCGTGGGAACTGCTAAAGTGGAAGAAGTATACACTTTCTTTCCCAGGCTTGAAAGCCCTTGCCTCGCAGCCTAGGACTCTTAAGCAGTTACTTACAAGCTTCCAGGCACCTAGAATATCAGGCAAAACAGCCCTGGCAAAGAATCTCCCGGAAGGGAGGCCAGATTACTTAATCTTCACAGGCTTCATGCTAGGGCAGCATAGGGCCTATGCTGGAATCAAAATAAAAGGGGTTCAGGAAGCCTCTGCCAATCATGGCCCACATCATTTAAAACAGGGGAGGTATAGCTAAGGGCCTAGGGGGGTAAAGGAGTAAAAATAAAATTGGAATCATCCGTCCAAAGTAGGAGAATACTCCTGCAAGTCTTCTGGGGCTCAAAGCCTCTCTCTACCGTGAGAAACTCTCAAACTCTGGGACACAGGGAGGGGAGGTATCAGGAGGGCATAGAGGATCAATAGTAATTAAAGTCTCACACATTGCTGGAGACGCAGAGTGCAAGGGAGAAGCTGTTAAAGGCTCCCGTCAGCCTGCCTCAAAGCCCCGAGTTTGGAAACGTCAGAGGCCAGGAGTTACCTAAATCAGAGAGGAAGAGCTTGATTTAAGAGAAGCCCCTCAGCCTGGCCTACCTGAAGAAGGCACATCTGTAACAATAAGGAGTACAGAGACCTACCTGACTCCTGGCAAAACCTCTGGCTGGGAAGAGCTGGAAACCTTGGGAACGGCGTCCCGAACCTGCCGGTTCATCAACAGCCTGGCCTACACTCCTTTGTCCTTACCTCACCTAGGCTAGGCGTGGGCAGGGAAGTCTTTTGATACAACTCTCCCAAAAACTAACTGGCAAAAACTCCTAACCAAACTGAGCCAGTGGGACTGCCGTTAAATCTAGCACAAGGCGGCAACCAACAGCGATAGTGCTCGCCAGGCGACAAGGTATACACCGGCGGCATACCAGGCAAGTATGAGGTCCCTGTTTTCCACCTGTTACAGTTATTCACTTTTCTGACATCGGTTAAGTCTAAATCTTAAAAAAAACAAAATGTTCTAATCTGAATACTTAACTAACTGATTATACACGAAACTCCAACTTCCCTATGAGGTATCCATATCAACATACACTATAGAAACTGCTTCTGCATCATCCGGTTATTGCAAAAGACTAACGTATGGAGGTAAGTCATGCGCATTAGTACAACTTTGATCTGGCTGAAGTCTAATCTTGTGCTATTGCCTCCGACTTGATCTCTTTCCAGATTCGTAACCTATTTGGAAAGCCGGACGCTCTTGATGTTACATCTCTTTACTTTGCTGATGTCCTTCCAGCTGCCATCTGCACAGTTATTTTTACAGACTTTGTTTCTCAATAACATACTCCTTTACATGGATGCCAATATCTAAGCTATCCGAGCACACTTACTACTACTTATTTTTCCGCATTTTATACTTTTGCTAAATTAACCCTTTATATTTCATATCATTCTTGCAGCTTTTTATTTAAGCTAATAATCATTCTAACAACAGTTTAAATGGAGACAGAATACTATTTTCTTTCAATCTATATATTTGTACATTTGTGAATATATGTAAATATGTTAGAAATAAAAATTATTATTTATATTAATAAAGGGCCCCTACTCTTTTCAATACGTGCAGTGGGATCTTTTACATCCACCCGAGCTACAACCAACTCAAGCAAATGGGGCCTGGGTTTAATGTCTCATCCAAAGAAAGACACAGTCAAAAATGCAGCACCCCTACTATGCTGCACTGCAGTGTCAGTAATCTATCTGTTAGAAGAGTAAAACCCACAGCCTTCTGCACCTGTTTTCCCAGTGACACTGCTGTTTGGCTAAGGCATTACCCAATGCCTTGATGAAATATCCCCTAGTACTAGCAATAACACACTGGGTATCCCCTAAAAAGAGGCCACTAGCCTAGTGGAACTAACCCAGTCATGAATGAATGAAAGAATAACTAAAGAGAAGGCAAAGTAACACTAAGGCACATACCAAAAGCAACACCAAACACCATAAACATGCCTACTCCCAGTGGATCTCAAGAATGAAGCCCATAGGCAAGCAAACATACCCACTACTCTTATCATAGGGGACTCCACTGTATGACAAAAAAATGCCCACTTACCAGACTGGACAAGAAGATAACAGTTAAAGAAGAAAACTGGCAAAGGAACCAAGGTACTGGGAGCAAATAGGAAAAGGTAATAGAATGGGAAGATGCCAAGAACTTATTCGGATTGCAGGTTAGAGATTGCCTTCCCTATCAAGGATTGATATCACAGTATAGGCAAGGAGAAAGAAATATGGGAGTCCTAAATAAAAGATCAGCACTCAGTTTTTAGTAGAGCCAAGAACAGAAGTTGCCCTTATAAAAGGAATAATTAGTACAACATATAAAATATTGCATGATAAATATAATAATCAATCAGAGGAGGTTAGAAATGATTAGGAAGAGAGAGTAGATAAACAATTCACAAAGAAACAATGGGGGATATATTAATGTCTCACAAATATGCAACAAAGTCTGCAAGATTTGCTTGGAAGTTTTTACATAGGTATTTTTATACCCCAAGTAGACTCCAAAGAATTTGTCCTCAGATAGACAGCAAATGTTGGAGGTGTGATGGGGAAGAAAGAGGTAACTGGGAACATATTTTATGGGAGAGTAATGAGTTGGCAGACTTTAAAGATTCCCTGCAGACTGGTCTGTCAGAGATGCTGGGTGAGCAAATTTGTGTAAAAAAAGGACATTTTTTTTGGGCTACGATACACAATCGGAATTGCCTAGACATAGCAAGGCCTTGCTGAGTCCAATTATGATGGCTGCCAAAAAACAGCAATTACTAGAAAATGGTAATCAAAGTCTAAACCAACTTTACTAGAAGCAGCAAAGACAGTAACAGAGATAAAGCAGCTGGACTTGGGGTCTTTAGAAAAGGGTAGGAGCAAATTACATAAGAAAAGAATGGAAAATGTGGGATCAATACATGCAGAGGAGGAATGAAGTTTAAAAGAAGGCAGAAACTGAATGAGCCACGTAATGTTGACTAACAATGACTGGATGTATTATAAGTGATGTATAACGTTTGCAGCTACAGTTGTGACAGCATGGTTTGTAATGTATAATGTTTGCAACTGGATTGTGTCAGTATGGTTTATTTTCATTTATATAAATGTAAGACTGCCTATGTCATACATGATAAATTTAATAAAGTTAGTTTCTTGTTTAAAAAAAAAGTAGATAATGGTTAACTGCTTATCTGGAGTCAGGATCCACCAGATTATGCACACACTCAGTTCAATGCACCACAGATACCAGTATGATTCTATCATAGTATATATGGGTATAAATGATCCGAGACATACCTCACTTCACTATATGAAGAAAGACATTATGGATCTCTCTCAATATGTGTCGCAGACAGGTATGTGCTTTGCATTGAGCATCATTCTACCTTCACCAAGGATGATGCCACAATATGAACAAAAAAATGATTGACTTTAACAATGTATTTATTTATTTATTTGTCTTTTGTTAACCGGATTAGTCCAGCTGGGCCAGCGGCCCACTTTCAGTGGAGACCCGAGGAGAAAAACTCCACAAAAAGAAACAAGTAACAAAGTGTACAATAAGCAGCAATGTGAAGTTTGGTTACATAACTATATATATTCACACCAAATCAGAGAATACAAGTACAAAAACAACAAATATTCATGCAAAAAAATGGAATATTAGCAAAGCATAAAACATCAGCAAAAACAATGGCTAAAAATTATAAATTACAATGTTAAAATAGGTCATAAGAAAAAAGTCATTAATGCACTGAAAAAGAAAAAAAGGGAGCTGACAGAGAGGAAGAGGAAGTATTAAATAGAGGGGTGGGAAAGTACAGTTCCCATCTGATATGACTGCAGCTGTATGCACGATGAACATGTACAGTTTAGGAGAGTCTAGAGAGTAGAAAGAAGCAGTTATGAGAAGGGGGGTACGGAGTATAGTAGCAAAGGAAAGACAAGATGAGATTTAGATAAGGTAATGCTTAGCAGCACAGCTAAGGTATCACAGTGCTGGTGTTTGTGGAAGTTATATTAGGGTAAGAGAAGAGAACTGTTATAGTTTAACACTTGGGAGCGAGAAGGATTAATTAGGGTGATGACAGGTGCAGGAGGGAGAGTTTGCAAAGTAGATCTTAAGTTCTCTTTTGAAATGAATAGAAGAATTGGATTAGTTTCTCTCGTCATTCCAGGGAAATTCAATATCTGTCAGCATGGGGGGATATGGCTAATAGATCGCATTGCTGTGCCAAGAGTGGTCAGCACTTCTTCCCTTTGGGTACCAGATATTGGCTGAAACTTTATCCACCCCCTTAGAGACATTTTTAGGTAATGCCAAACTGACAACACTACCAGCTTATAAAACCCACAGGAATCTAAAGGTGTTACTGCTCAATTCTTGGAGCATTAACAAGAATCTCCACACCTTACAAGCTCTCCTTACTCTGGAGAATATAGACATCTGTGCAGTTACCGAGACATGGTTTAATGCCACAGAAAGTACTCTGACTGCAGAAGTGTTCAGTGACTTCCTCACCATACATAAAATCCCTTACCACATCTTAGCAAGCTATAAGTCACCATCTATGCTCCAAGAATTCGATTACTCATACCTAGACCTGTTGGAGGCACTCACCATCCAGCCAAATACTCTAGTCATGGGAGACTTCAACTACACCTCTATAGACTGGGAAAATACACTGCCTCCAAACTGCAGGCATACAGTTTCCTGGAGTTTATTAACATAAATACTCGTGACCAGAGAGTGCACACTCCAACCAGAAGTTCAAACATACTAGACCATATGTTACTTACATTTTTAAAATAGTGTATACACAGCTATTTATAGGAACCTAGTAAATAGTTTTCACTAGGTGTTGAAGTTTGGCTCTTAATTTCCTGCCTGATGGATAGTAATACTTGACAAATGTAAGCTATGGATTCACAGCCAGTTTCCCCATCTTTATGATTAACATTGCATACTCAGAATGCCAACGATTATGAGGACATGTTAATGACAAGTTGTTTGATAAAGAAATACCGTAAGTTCTATGAAGTTTAAAACACGGTATACTTCATTAGGACTGAGATGATTAAAAACAGTATTTTTTACTTTTTGTCTATAAAATGTTTCAACCTCAGCAATTTCAGTGCAGCTTGCTTAAGTCTCACTGGATATGCATGTGTGAGGCTGCCAGCCTAGCTAGCTGGAAGTTTGTAAATAATACTATGTAATTTCTGAATATTAATACGATTCATATGCTTATCTTACAAATGTAAGATAACTATATGTTATGTGGATATTAAACTACTGGTACAGAAGGGTGTGTTGAACTGTATGTTATGCACTGAGCTTAAAAATGCATCCACAGTGTACCCTACTGGAAAAGAACATAAATCTATATAACCTATAGTTGGAACATACAGAGTTAACTTGCAAACCCTCAAGAAAATAAGTTGAAAAGTAAAGTGTTTTATGACTGCGCTTCAGTGCAACAAGCAACCACAATGTCTAGAGCTAGAGGTTATCCTATTGTCTTGAAACATAAATAATTACTAGGTTTAAAATGTAAAGTATTTTTATTTCTCTGTGACTTCCTAATATTTTTGACACAGATGTGCTAAATTCTAAGTATCTGTTCAGCCTGGGAACTAGGGGCAGGTAACAGAGTGATGTCATCCAAAGCTAACCCAGCAGTAATGTTTTTTTTTATTAATTTGGGAACTCTCTCAGAGACTGCGCATTTTTTATTTGTCTTGGATCTGAAAACATCCATTCAGCACTTCTCATCTGCATTTGCCTTGCTCTGTAAATAAGTCTAGGGTACAGTGATATATTTTAGATATCGTCAGGAACAGAGTACAGATTAGTTTAGATGTTTTCTGTATTTATTTGAGATTGTCCTGCAATGTTGTTTTAAAATATTTCCTGTGAGTCTGAACTCTGTAGTTAAGTCACTGTGCTGAGTTACGAATATTGTCTTGTTCTTTTATTATTTATTATTAAATATATTTAAACCTTTTAATTTTGGCTGGCTTGGTTAGAGATATTTAAGCTCTTAAGAGTATTTGCATATGTATTTGGTGACACTGTATGGGCCACTCCAATAGCCTTGAAAGTCTTGGTCACATTTACCATTTGGATAATAGTAACATCATACAGTAGGATTGGTCACCCTTTGGGAAAGGCCTTATAGTAGCTGATAAAGAGCTGGTTGGTGGCAGTGATAACTACCTTTTATTCTGGGCAGAAGGGGGCATAGCTAATAAACCTGTACCAGCCTTTCCCAGGAGTGTGTGTGTGTTTGTGTATAAATCATATCTCAAAGTGTGTGTGTCAGCTACGTGGACAAGGACACGAAGCACTGGTTGGACAGAGAGAGTGCTGGAGGTTTTGGCTTGACCGCTCAGCTGCGATCTTAACCCTAAAGCTGTGCCAGTGGGGAGTCTTATTGGGGATCTGGAGAGAGAGGGAGAAACCAGCCCCAGACTGACTGATCTCTGTGTGCTCTTAAGGGAAATTGTATTTACTGTGTGTGTACCATCCTCCCAATGTGCACATCCCTCACTGGTGGGGATTGAAGCTCCTTCATTACTAGGCCAGTGCAGGGGTGTCACAGCATGTATGATGAAAATGTGTTGCCTGAACTCCTATAAAACTTTCTGTATGAATAAAATTTTGTATATGTAATAGATGTCTATATTTTAAGGATGCACATCAGGAAAAAGAGCATTTTGACTACAAAAAGGATTAATCATTCAAATTCAGAATAGATATTCCATTCTTTGTGTCTAGCAAAAAAAATAAAGGTAAACTTACTGCACAAGCACTACTGGACAAAGTTTAGAAATGTGTGCCATGTTAAGAGACTTAAATAGAATACAGACAGACACAGTAGATATGCTGCAGCCAAATGAGATCTACAATCCAAATTAATTCTCAACAGAACAGTGTACCTTATAACAAACAAATCACTGTTGCTATTTCATTATATGTCTGGCAGTCAGCACAGAGGATTTGGGTTCTAACCTGTTAACAAGCTGCTTCCCATAGACCAAGGGAGAGGGTTTGATTCCTTCCACCTCCATTTGCCTACTGAGTGACTCTGAGCAAGTTACCTAACTAGACAGTGCTCCTAGGTTGTTCCTGAAAAAGGGACACTTGGTCTGCAGGGCTTACCTCGTTAACCAAACCACAAAAAAATAAAAATTATAAACTACACTTGGTTACCAAATACTCTTCAGGGAACCAGAGTGGTGCTATCAACCAAGGGGAAAGCAGAATAAACTGACACATTCTGTTGAGGAGAGTTTTGAGGGTTGTGCAGTGGGCTGAGTAAGGTAGGGTAATTAATACTTATTTCATTTGGGGAAACTAGTATTCCTCTTCCTACCTTTAATTTGCTTCATATGATAGCAGTTTAAACATGCAACAGGATACCTGGTTCAGATTTGTTTCTTCATTTTAGAATGAAGAGCACAAGTGGGGCAGACAAAGTATAAGTTTTGGTCTAACCAGAGTCCCAATCACCTGAAGGATGTCATGGCTTTGAAAAACAGGGCCTGAGTGTCCTTGGATATACTGCTTATGTGGGACTTTCTGTAGTTTTACTAAGATGCTAAATAGTGCATCTTTAGTTGGGGTGTACTAAATAAGCAAGACTTGTTGTTATATCTTTCGGCTTTTCCCAGTTAGGGGTCGCCACAACGGAACTCCGGTCCGCTAATGATTGGCAGTAGATTTTTACGTACCAAGTTGCCAGCCCTGAAGCACAACCTTCAACGAAGGTACGCCCATTCACGCATGTCTCCACACAGAAGACGCTTTAGCTGAGAATTGAACAGGACAACGTCTTACTGTGAGACGACAATGCTACCGCAGCACCACCACCGCAGTTACTTAAATAAGCAAGACTAATTCAACAAAATATGCCACCAAAACATATGGGTACAAATTTGATAAATACTTAATGCTTAGTAGTTGGTGAGCTATGTTTTTATTTCAGGCTGCTGTACAATAATAAGCAAAGCTACTAATTTAAGGCAGTTTCAGATATCCTGCATGTCATTTTTCATGAAGGAACAGTTAGTGTACACATAGCATCCATCCTGTAGAAATACAGTATGACGGACAAATGATGAAACATTTTAATTTAATTTATGTTTTACTAACTGGGTTGAAGTCCATTTTCAGTGGAAGGCAGGCATTCCTCCCTGGTTAGTTTATCTTCCACTTCTATATAACCAGTATGTGCAGCTTTACTCCGATTTCTTTTCATCGCAATTTATGAAAGCCATATTGACTTCTAATGTGAAAGCCGGTGCTGCACTGCAGTGGGATTTTTCATCTGTCTCCACTTTTATGCCATTATGAAGTTGTTATATACAAGTGATGGGAGTGGTTTGCCCCAAACAGATCTCTGCTTTAACATTTTCATGTTGCGCTTTTTGATACAAAAAAATTGATGAAGTCTAACCCACCTAGGGTGACTTAACAGAACTCGGGTAAACCATATTGTTAAGTGTCCTGCTCAGTCACACAATAGGAAAACTGAGACTAAGGGAATAAAACCCAAGACCAAAGGATGAGGACAGCAGCTTGTAGTCTTGACTATCTGTACTAAACTGCCAAGACAGAGTAAAGCAGTGGGCTTAAAACAGATCACTGAGGAACACAAGTTGTTAGGGAACATAATAGTTCTGCTGGTGCTGCTTTTCACTGCCAAGTACTTGCAGAAACTACAGAGGCTGAAAAGACCCAATAAGCCATTAGCACTGCTCACTGATCTTAGCATGCCGATAACTATAAGGAGACAAACAAATTCAAACAAATTGGCTAAATCAATAAAAACATCTCCAGTGAGCAGATCGGTATCCACATACCATTACCAAACGACATGTGCCAGTAAGTACAGCAGATGTGGTGCTGCACCCTTCCTTGAAAATATTGCTGCTCATTTCACAACAGGCCAGAGCTCTAGTTTATTTTTCCTTAAACTAAAACATGACATTTAAGCACTTTGGATACGGATAAGACAACAAAATGTGGCCTGTAGTGGATATAGATGTCATCCTATGGAGAATGCAAATACTGAAGCCATTTTTCACACAACAAGGACCTTACCAAAAGTTAAGGACAGATGGGAAGTGAGGTAAACTCTCTGCATGTTTTGATAAATCTAGTGTGTGGCCTGTTAGCTGTAGTAATAGCCTAACATTAGGTAGGACATTCAAAAGAGGAAAAGGGTGAAGTAGGATAAGCTTTAAAGAAAGTTTCACTGAATGTGGCTGGAACTGCTAAAGTTATTTCAGCACAGGTGATTTCAGATTGCTGCTTTCCAGGTCTTCGACACGGTTTAATTTCTCCACATGCTTAGTTTTTTTTTTTAACACACCTTAATGGCACTGGAAACCATTCCTAAATAAGGACGCAAATAAAGTTCATTAAATCAGTACTGCTGTAGTCTTTGATATTAACCAAGTATACTCTTTTCAGCACCCAAAATGTACACAGAATTCCCTCCTTCTACTGTTGAAGTAGTTTCATAGGTGATGGGGTTAAGTGTATTGGTAGTATATTTAAGTATGATTTAAAATTCTTTTTAACTAATCTTGTTGATCCTACTACTACTGGAAATGTAGTTATCTTTCTTCCACATTGTTCTCATTTATGCTAGCAAATCCTGGTATGTCCCTCAGTATGCAAAACACTGTAATCTTTGGGTGTAGCAAATTCAAATATCAACACTACCTCTCTCTTTTTCTTGGTGGACTACTACATCCTATCAAGTTGTTAACGTGTTTGTTTTTTTTTTTTTAAGAAATGTCACATGATTCAGTTGCTGGTGAAAAGGATCAAAAAGTAAAAGAAGAAACAAAAAGTCTGAAGATGGATTTTCAAGAATAAACATTTCTTCAGTGGAGCCATACCTTCTGCACATCTCATGCTGGAGGATTCATCCTCTCCTAGCTCTTAAGTTATTTTAACTATGACGTCACACAACTCTAGCGTAACGGGGAAAATACTTTGTTCTGTACAAACAGTATTTCTCCTTCACTCCAATGTTGTGTGATCTCAGAATTTGAATACACTAGAAAAAGTGTGGTGAGGATCCAGCAGAACATGCCCTCCACAAAAATTAGAATCTGATTGTTTATTATTTAGAAAAATCTCTACATCCTCATGAAAAGCTGAATTTCGGCATTTTATTTTAGCCTTGCACACTTTGCTCCTTCTGGCATTGACTTTAATCATATACAATAATTTCCTGTTTTGTGTTTGTTTGTTTGATTCTTTGGTAACTAAGAAAGTGGGCGGATCCAGTGGACCTTTTTAACCACGAACTAGAAAATAACAAAAACAAGTGACAAAAGAGGGCCTAAAATCTGAAGCCTTGTAGTGCACCTTGTATTGTAAAAACTGTATAAAGACAGACAATACTATGGTCATGTGGTACATAAACAAACAGGGAGGTACAAATTCCTACCCCCTCTGCAGACAAGCACAATTCCTGCCAGGAAAAACAAATACTCTGGCAGACGATCTAAGCAGAAACCTCATGAATCCCCACGAATGGAAACTGGATCCACAAGTCTTCAGCATGATAATAAGGAAATGGGGATGCCCAGACATAGATCTATTTGCCTCCCCACACAACTACCAATTGCAGAGATTTTGCACAAGGATTTATCGCAAGCAAGCATGGAAAGGGGACACACTATCCTTCAGCTGGAAAAATCTAACAGTATATGCCTTTCCTCCACTGCCTCTCCTTCCCAGAGTACTCCTAAAGGTCAGACAAGAGAAGCCAAAAATGATACTGATTGCACCAGACTGGCCACGCCAGCACTGGTACCCAATCCTAAAGAGCTTGTCTCAAGGTCCAGCATGGATAGTCTCAAACTTCTCACTTGCTGACCCAACAAAACAATCAGCTCCTGCACAGCCAACTCAGGACCCTAAACCTGGCAGCATGGCAGATAATGTAGCCATTCAGAACACTCCCCTTTCAAAAGCTGTCTTGGATGTTATCTTGGAAGCCAGGAGGCCCAGTACCAGAAAATCTTATGCAGACAAATGGAAAAGATTCTGTGCTTGGAACCAGGAACAAGGCATTGCACGTCCATATCAAATATCCCTCAGATTTTACAATACCTAACTGAGCTGCTGAACAAAGGCCTTTCTTTCTCATCGATTAAGATTCATGCCTCTGCCATTTCAGCCCATTACAATGCGGAACCACCTATTTTTTCTCATCCCTTAATAAGGCAGTACCTCAGAGGGGCCAAAAACATTAGGCCTCCAAGGCGAGCACCAATTACAGCCTGGGACCTCAATTAGGTTTTGGAAAAACTCACACTACCTCATTACGAGCCAGCATCAACAGCAGATATAAAATTCTTATCCTGGAAAACAGCTCTGCTCCTAGCAATAACCTCTGCAAGGCGAGTCTCGGAGTTACAAGCACTCATGGCTGTGGAACCTTTCCTCATTTTTCATCCAGACAGGATTTCTCTGAGGACAAACCCTACATTTATGTCTAAGGTGGTGTCCAGTGTGGTCCTCAACCAAACGATTCACTTATCTACCTTTTATCCAAATCCACAGAACAAGGGTGAGAAAATTCTGCATTCTTTCATACACAGACAGCTATGCTTCTAGTTGGACAGAACTAAAGCTTTCAGAAAGACTGAGCAACTTTTAGTGTCATATGCTACGGGATCACAAGGAAAGGCCATCTCAAAACAGACTATTTCTAAATGGATAGGCCATTGCATCCGTTTCTGCTATTCTCAACATGGCAAATCAGTGCCTAAGGGCATCAGGCCTCATTCCACCAGAGCAGCAGCCACTTCAGCAGCCTTCCTCAGAGGAGTACCAACCAAAGATATCTTGGAGGCTGCAACCTGGAGTTCAGTGCACACCTTCACAAAGCACTACCACTTACCTCACCTTCACAAAGCACTACCACTTACCTCTAAGAGCAGGCTTTGCCACTGCAGTCCTGCAGGGCATCTTAGCCTCTCCTAATCCTATTTAGCCCAGCCACCCATCCTCAGCTTTGGGATTCAACCCAAGAGTAATGACTGCAACAGTGAAACACGATGAACATAGTACAGTTGTGTACCTGCCATAAATGTAGATGTTAGAGTGTATTCACGGTTGCAGTCCAGGTTACCCACCCATCATCCCCCTTTTTCTTTGCTGGGTCTATCTGCACTACTCTACCCTATACAACCTATTGGGTATATTTGCTTGTAGATGAAGGAAATGTTGTTTGTGTACATGCATGTTTATTGGCATATTTTTTCAGCCTACAAGTTTGGGGGCACCTGACATCTGGGGCAAGAAAAACTGAAGAAAATGGTGTCGATTGCAACTTTTATAACCCTGGCGCACTGACGTCAGGGAAGAGGCGTCAGCAACCGACGCCGGGCCTAGACTTTGGAATTCTGGCCGACTGCGGGTAGCCTGCCAGCAGGATAAGCCAAGAGTAATGACTGCAACAGTGAATACACTGTGAGCAGCATAAACTTGCTAAAGGTAGCAAGCAGTTGCAAATGTTTAAAATGAAGTAAGATTTTTTTTTTTTGTCAAAGCAGAGGAACTTTTATTTTTGTTCCTGAAGTTATAGTTGGGGGGGCAGATCCTAGAATAGCACCTGATGGCAGAATAGCTAGCTACTTCTCTGACACAAAACTCTCATACCATCACTTTAAGCATAACCAGCACACATTATGTTAACCCCGGCCACATAATTCACACACTCTTATGCACATACTCAAGAATGATGATCTGGAACACACTTCCTTATTACAATTAACCAATCAAAATGTTAAGATGTTTGCCAAATAATCTACCGAAAAAAGATGGAAGCCTGCACCTCCTTTGCTCCATATTTTGTGGTTTTATCAAGTCCTGTTAAATCAGGACTCAATACTGTGAACTAAATTCAGTGAACAGACTCCAAAGTAAAGCATTTATAATCCACCTTGAAGCTATGTCATTGTCAGATTGTATATATTAACTAAGAGGGTATAGGAGGCTTTGTCCCTTGCATGGAGGATGCTAGGATTTGCTCTCACATAAAAAAAATTTTAATCAGATCTCAACAGATCAAGAGATGTTGAAATGTGCCATAACCATTTTGCTCAATTACTCTGTAAGTAGACACTCCAGTTTCCTCCCACATCCCAAGACATGCTGTAGGTGGATTGGACACTCTAAATTGGCCCTAGGCATGAGTGTGTGCGTGTGCCTTCTGTGGAAGGTTGTGTGCCGGGCTGGCAACTCGACACCGTAAAACTCCACTGCCAGTCATGAGCGGACAGGTGATCCGCTGCGGTGACCCCTAACCGGGAAAAGCCGAAAGCAGAAGAACTCTAAGCAGACATGCCCTCATACAAGGAGGTAAATTAAATTTATCTAACTCAGTTGAGTTGATTGTTAGTCATGGAATGTAGGCAGATTTGCCTTGATCGATCTATATTTCTGTATGCTCTGGCCATGAATGAAAATGATCCCATATAGATCACTTTACTTATCTAGTTAATACCAGCTTTGGTGGCACAGGGGTATAAAGCTCTGACTTTAACCAAGGGCTTCCTAGATTGATGAGGAACTTGGGTAAATGACATAGCTGCCAGGAGACAATGGGTGTATGGCAATGTTGGCCACAAAATGCATCACTATCTTCAGAAAGGTGATCTGATACAAAAGTGGCCTGGGGGCTGGCATTCGGCTGACCAAGTTACCAAGGGAGGAGGCCTTTAAAGTGAGCAAGCAGGAATGCGCATCCATGACAGGGAGGCACTGCGAGCCCCCATAACGATTTGCCGTGCTTATCCCCCACTCGGGTAGGTGGGCTTAGGATCATTACAAATGTCTTCATACCCAAGATGTCAAAGAGGACCCAAGCAACTCTTATGGCTGCCTGAGTGGGACTCTCCCGGATGGCTGTGACTTCCATGATTACAGGAGGACTCCCTTCAACAGATTAAGTGATGTGATAAGTCTGAGTTGGGGAAGCTTAATGGTTAGCAGGCACAGGGAGAAAACATCTAGAAAAAAATAACTAGTTAACAAATACATAAACACATGGTTTAAGAGTGGTAGTTACAAACAACAAATTGTTTACAAGTTGTTCGTACAGGCATTTGGCAGGTCTGATGGAGGGTTAGGTTCCAGGGTACAACTGTGCTGAAATGCAAAGCACTCACTCAAACATAAGCCACAACTGGCTGATCACATCACTTAGAACCAAGTAAATTTAGTTACACTTTGTTAACCAAATTAGTCCTCCTAGACCTGCAGCATCCTCTTTTCAGGGGAGACCTGAGATGACGGTCATAATGACTATGGAAAGTTGGACCAGAGTACCAGAGAACTTCCCAAACTTTTTTCAATAAGTGCCATGAGCTACCACCAACTCAGGCACAGGATACTTGGGTTTAACATCTCATCTGAAGGACAGCACACTCATGAGTGCAGCACTTCCTTATGCTGCATTGCAGTGACAGCATGGGAAAATGAACCCAAGTATCAGGTGTGGGAAGAGAAAGTACAGATATGCAAGTAAACTTACCATAACAGTAGATGTTTGAATAATCACTGCTGCAGTAGCCTTAGCTATAAGGATTATTCCTGCAAGTATTTAACAGCCGGCAAGTTTCCAAAGCTTCAGGGCAACTTCCATACACCCAAACTATTAGTCAGTTGAGCTGAGTTGACTAAGACTGGTTTGGGTGCCAAACCCTTCAGAGATATCACACTAACATAGAGAGGAAGACTAAGCCCTTAAAAGATAATGCTAAGATTAATAAAAAAAAAAAAGTTTCCACCCTAGTAAACACACCAAGAAACAAGGGAAATGGAGGGAGGGAGTGGCTACTGCAGCAGTGATCATTTGAATATCTGCTGCTATGATAAATTTAGACAACTATACTACGTTCTTCATATTGATCACTGCTGCAGTAGCTTAAGCTAAATGGGTAGATTACCACAGCTTACAAATTTTGGAAGGAAGAAGGAGAAGGGTCTAGCAGCCCCTAAAGAATGGTCCTAGCAAAGCTTGATCTAGACCTAGAGAAAGAATTAAGCTTAAAGTGCTTTGTAAAGATATGTACAGAAGACTAAGTTGCTGGTCCTAGAAATTCTAGAATACAACCCTTTCCAAAAAGCCATAGATAAAGCCAAGACCCTGGTAGAGTGAGCCTTAACCCTGCCTGGAACAGTTTTATTGTGGCGAGTACAACAAAAGGTAACATTCTTAGACAACCATTTTGAAATAGTCTGTTTTGACACAGGTTGTTCCTTTTTCTTACTTTCACAAAAAAGAAAAAATTGATCCAAAGATCTGAAAGATTTAGTTCTGTCAGGAGAGCACCTGAGCTGTCTATGGACATCCAAGGTATGCAGTACCTTTTCTCCCTCATTTTTAAGTTTAGGAAAGAAAAAGTGGAGATGGATAGTTATAAAGCAAGCTCAGTACCACTTTAGGCAAAAAAGGATTAGTTCTCAAATAAACCACGTCCCTGTGGAAAATGAGATAGGGCTGACCTACCATAAAAGCTTGCAACTCGGATACCCTTTTTGCAGTGGTCAGACCAATCATTGTACTGCATGTTAAGTATCTCAAGTCAGCCAGGTTAGTTGGTTCAAATGGAGCAAGTGTTAGCTTCTCTAACAAAAAAATTAAGATTCCAAGGTTGGGCCACCAGTTTTCATGGAGGCCTCATGCAAAACTCTTTTCAAAAACATCTTAACATGAGAATGTTTTGAAAGATGAAGATCCATGGGCAGACATGCTGAAATGGCCAATAAATGATCCTTAATGAAGGAGTAAAAAAGGCCATAGGATAGTAATACACAGAAATATTGTAAAACCTGAGAACAACCAGTGTTTCCCCCAGGTCTCCACTGAAAATGGGCTCTGTCCCAGTCGGACTTTCCCAGTAAAACAATGTTAAATAAATAAATAACCAGCACCCATTCACAACTTTATTTATGCTGTTGGCACCAAGTAGAAACCCAAAATCCTGAGGTATTCCTTCGCAGTGACCATAGTCAGAGTAAAATCTTAGAAACAGACCTAGATATAGATCTATTTTTCCTGTGGAAGAAAAGCTCTTTGAATTGAGGTGTCTAGCTGACACTGCAGGAGCACAATCCAGTGTGAAGGAGTAAAAAAAAGACTTCGGAATGTTCTCTTGGAATCCCAGCTTGTGTAAGACAGAGCTCTCACCCAAGTGAGAAATTCCTGACATTTTGAAAAAAAGACTGCAAAGATAAGCAAGTCGTCTAAATATGGAAAAATGTGGGTATGCTGTAGCCTGCAATGAGCTATAACTGGAACTAGACACTTTGTGAACACCCTTGGAGTAGTGGATAATCCAAAGGGTACGGCAGAGAACTAATAATATGATCCAGACACACAGGTTTATAGGTGTATACAAACAAGAATAATGACCATAACTGTCTTTATAAGCCTAGCCATGTGACTCAAATGTGACCCACAAATTTATGGAAGTGGGGGTTTACTGACTGCCTCTTTCCATCAGAGACCTAGTCACCAGATGAGGATGAATTTCTGATTACTCATCCACTGGTCCAAAATAAACTTAAACAGGATTAGGGAGGAGCTCTACTTGACACAGAGGAGAGGCTGTTCCAGAGAACAGGAATTCTCTGAGAAACACACCTTTCTCTCCAATGTGTCTTATTTATCTCACAAGCAAAATTTAGATCTTTTGATCTAGTAGTTCTGGTGCTATTTGTTTTATGAATGTGCAAAAGGTTCATCAAATCACGGTAAAGGGATGCCTTGTACATTAGGCAAAGATCAAGAAATCTAGAGGCTACACAGTAAAGAGATATGGCTTTGAGGCAATCAGCGATGGGTATTGTGTTTACTCCCAGTGTTCTTTTTATAAGGAACCTTTGTGGACATTCCAGTTGCTGCTTATGTCTGGTCAAGTACTTACTGAAGTGGGCATTATACCCTATGATGGGCTTGATGAGGGCTGAGTACAGTGGAATGATGACCATTCTGGAACTAGAGGGCATGCCCTTGCTTACACATTGAACAACATAGAAGGATGTTCTTACTATGTTGGACACATGTTGGTTGAAGGCTAGGTTACTATCTGCATGAGTTCCCAAATCCCTGACTAGTGAAGTGAATTTTAATGGTGTTTTACTGATGATGATGATGATGATGTAGTTACCCAGGGTGGCAGACTTCCCAAAAAGGTACTATAATTAATTTTCTGGTATAGAGTTTTAAGCCATGGCTTTGACACCATCTGTATTAGACCTTCCTGAATAGTATTATCATCTGGGGGGGGGGGGGGATTCAATGACTGCTCCCAGTTTGCAATCATCTGTGAACTTGGTCAACTAGACGCCTTTAACATTGGCTTAGACATCCGAGAAGTAAATGCCAAAGAGGAGTTGGCCTAGCACACATCCCTGGGGGGACTCCACTGGTGATTGCCCCCTTTGTGGAGGTGGCCTCACCAATTCTAACCTTCTGGGGCCTATTCAGTGAGCCAGGTAGCTATCCAGCATGTTATAAAGGGGTTTATACATAGCTCTGCAAGTTTTTTGATAATGCCAGCGTGAGGTATTGTATCAAATGTCATAGCCCAATATAGGCAGGCAGTATGCAATGTTTTCCCTGGATCCACAGCCTTAGTTAAGTTAATGAGCCTTCTGTTAATGAGTTGCTTCCTGTTATCCAGCTATTATATACCTCCCTCAACCTCTATTTGCCTACTAGACATTTCTGAGAAAGTCACTTAACCATACATTAATCAGAGGCACTTAAGAATCAGACTGGTCTCCTGAACTGCATGCTTGGTAACTACCTGTAAACCTATGCTCTGACTTCCTGAACTCATGCACCCTCTTCAGTTAAAACCTGTGCTGAAGCTACATGTATGTTCAATGAACAATAGTGATGTCTGTCTCCATCTCTCTCTCCACCTCTCTCTTTCTCTACTCTGCTCTTAATTTGTACATGACAAAGAGAAAGAGATCAAAAGATAAATAAACCAGATTAAGAACAGTCCTGAAACCACAGGAGGAAGTGTGCTTGCATTCTACAGACTTCAATACTTGTGAAAAAAATCTTTCCTTTCAGAGAAGATCCCTCAGTCAGTGGTACTGGTGGCCACTAAGAACAATGTTTTCCATTAAACAAGCCGGAGAAAGAGATAATGGGCAAGCCTGCCAGTTGTAAACTTTAAGTTCAATGGAGGAGAGGTTCTACGAAGATGGACAAGAAGCAGAACACCTTTAAAGAACTGCTTATCCAGGCAGTACTAAGCTACAGTTCAGACCTCCACAAGGTCATGATGAATAGTGATGTGAGAGACGTGCACCGTGATTACATTTTACTGAGACCCAAGCCATACATGTATCTGATAGAGGTCAGTGTATCCTGTGGGGATCACATTTTACTGAGACTCAAGCCATTCATGTGTCACCTGTGGGGATCACATTTTACTGAGACCCAAGCCATACATGTGTCTGATATAGGTCAGTGTAACCTGTGGGGATCACATTTTACTGAGACCCAAGCCATACATGTGTCTGATATAGGTCAGTGTAACCTGTGGGGATCACATTTTACTGAGACCCAAGCCATACATGTGTCTGATGCAGGTCAGTGTAACCTGTGGGGATCACATTTTACTGAGACTCAAGCCATAAATGTGCCTGCTACAGGTCAGTGTAACCTGTGAGGATCACATTTTACTGAGACCCAAGCCATACATGTGTCTGATATAGGTCAATGTAACCTTTGGGGATCACATTTTACTGAGACCCAAGCCAAACATGTCTGATGCAGGTCAGTGTAACCTGTGGGGATCACATTTTACTGAGACCCAAGCCATACATGTGCCTGCTACAGGTCAGTGTAACCTGTGAGGATTACATTTTACTGAGACCCAAGCCATACGTGTCCGATACAGGTCAGTGTAACCTGTGGGGATCGCATTTTACTGAGACCCAAGCCATACATGTGTCTGATATAGGTCAGAGTAACCAATGGGCAACTGAATAAACTGGCATAGACTGCCTTTCTCCCAGATGAAGAACCTATTCTGTTTAGCAGAAAATGCTTGATGGTGGGAAAGTTTTCTGGCAGCTTCAGCTACCCCTGAAACTTGTACTGTCTGGAAGTAGTATACACAGAGGATTTTCATGTTCTCTGCCTCTAATCTGGATCCTCACTGAAAAGTATTTTTGGACCAGCTCACTTTCCAAGTTATCAAGGGGAAAAAAAAAGACACACAGATATACATATATATCTACACATAATTTGCCACTCACATTACAGAACACTTTTTTTGTTGGATCCCATTCTGATGGATCATATTCACTGATTTCACAGTATACCAAAAGTGGCTAATTCTATAATTACATCCCCCTAACAATGCAACTATGGAAAGTTGTTGTTTGTGGCACTGTTACAGAGTTCAGATGTTTGTGTTTGTTTGGGGAAGTGTTGGAGAGTGAGGGGAGTTCAGGGGACTATTTTATAGGACAGATTTTGTCAAATCAGGGTACAGATGTTTTCCTGAAAATGTGGGAAAGGTGCACGAATCTGCTCTTTGCAAAGCTGAGCAGATGAAAGCAGTTCACTTTAACTGTTAACATAAAGATGCTGGTGAAATCAGTATCATGTTGCACAACTGATACTGACTGCTCACATCAATGAATGAAAATTAATGAATAAACTGTAAGATGGATGCTGGTAACAGCAGCATTTGCTTCCAGATGTATCCTACATCGGATACAATGCCTAGCTAACTAAAGCACCTACTGTTTTTTATATAGTGTACTCAAGATAAAAATATGTTATGCTTGATCCAGTGTGATACTGTGTAACCGATTCACTGTGATTTACTACCTTTAAAGTACAGGGCATATTGCCTCAGGTCCTCTGTACAAGTTGCTAACCTGCTGTACAAGTGCAGTGGAAATCTACTATCTAATGAGAAATCTTCTGCATTGTGGAAAATCCAGTGGAGTCGAACATGTGCAGTTGGTAAGCTTCCTAAAATTATTTTAAACTTCAGGCTATTGTGATAGTACAAAATTGCCCAGTTTGATTCTTATGCAGGGAGACTATTAAACATGTAGCTGTATGTGAGCGAGTTCAGAAAACTGGCCCAAGACCATAACTATGGCAAAATATTGCAGTAAGTTTTGGGAGACATAACTAATATTAAATATGAAACTACCATAAAGACTGCTCAACCCATAGAAGTAAACAAAAATCTACAAGGTTTTCAGCTAACAAGGCTGCTGCTGTACGTTAAACTATACAAGGGCAGAAATGTAAAGGCTGTATATCAAACAGGAAGAACGGCAGCAAAGCAAATCTTGGTTAGCAGCACTTCGCATAACAGCAAATGGCCGCTAATTATAAATTCATGCAGGAAAATGCTATGCTGAGCACATGGTGAGAGCACGTATGAGTAAGAAAAAATAAACATTTTATGAAATGTATAAACCAACCACTTGAACATATACTGTGGTGCACAGTATCCTCAACATAGGAGAGCATGAATCACAGAATATGTACTGTAGCAGGGCTAGACACTCAACAGTGCAAACAGCTCTAGGTGATTTGGTCACTGATAGGCTCATAGGTGTTTACTACAGTAATGAATACAAAGGCCTTTTTAAGTCTAGCCATGCATCTCAAATCTCTGACAAGCTCTGATACCCTTGATAAGTGTAAGCAGGGGTTTGGGAGATGAAACATTTATAAGCAGGGGCCTGAGAGAAGAGCCATTTATAGGTTGCCTGTGTCCATTAGAGACATAGGTGCCAAACCAGGGATGAATTTCTTGTTCCTCATCTAATTGTCTATATTGCATTTGAATTGGGTTAAGGAGGAACTCTGCTTCACATGAATGGGGAGCCTGTTCCATAGACTGAGTAGTCTCTGGGATACATACCTGTCTCTCCAGCAGGACCTGCTTATATCAGAGGCAAGGTTTAAGTCTTTAGAACGGGTAATTATGGTGCTGTTTACTTTGTGGATATGCAGCAGGTCCATCAGAGTGGGGTTTGACAATGCCCTGTATTCCAGGCATAGATCTCCCCTCAAATGCCTGTAGGATATAGAATACAGGGATAGAGTCTTGAGGTGGTCTGCATAGGACATTTTACTTACGCCCTGTATTCTTCTAGTGAGGAGTCTCTGTGGATGTTCTAATTGTTAGATATGCCTGGTTAGGTACATACCAAAGGGGGACAATGTACTCAATGATAGGTCTGACGAATGCCGAATACAGTGGAACAATAACTTCCTTGGACTTAGATGCCATGCCTTTGTTTATAATTTGAGCAACATAGAATGATTTCCTCACTACTGTAGATATATGATGGTCAAAGGCTGGACTACTATCTATGTGTGTCGCTAAGTCCCCGACTACTGCGTCAACTCTAAGGAGTGTGTTGTCAATATGATAGTTACCAGGTGTGAAAATCTTCCCAAAGGATACTATTACGCATTTCTTGGCATTTAGTTTTAGGTCAATGGGGTCACAGAGGGTCATAGATTAGTACTAGGCTAACTGCCCTTGTGTGCCATTTTAAGCCTAGCCAATTACCCCATGTGAGAATCAAACCTTGCACCTTGTGTTTGTTAGGTAACCACCTTAACCATTATGCCAACCCCCCACCCCATGACCATTATGCCAACCCCCCACCAATGGCTCTGACACCAGTTGTTTGCCTGGGTCAGCCCCTCTTGGAGAACATTTGTGTCAGTGTAGGATTCAATGACAGCTCCTAATTTGCAATCAACTGCAAATTTAGTCAGCCAGAGACCAGTGACATTGGCCTTGACTTCACAGAAGTGCATGCCAAAACGCAGCAGTCCAAAGACTGATCCCTGAAGGACTCCACTTGTGACTGGCCTCTTTGTAGAGGTGGACTCCCCAATTCTAACTGCCTGGGTCCTGTCTGTAAGCCAGCTGGCTATCCACTGGGTGACATATGAGTTTCTACCCAACCTCGTGAGTTTGTCAACAATGCCCGAGTGAAGCATTGTGTCAAATGCCTTGGCCAGTTCATTAGGCAGTGTGAACCATTTTGCCCTCATCCATTAATTTGGTTACCTTCTCAAAGAAGTTCACCAGGCTGAGTAGGCATGATCTGCCCTTGACAAAACCAAACTGGGTTGGTTCCAGTGCCTGGAGGTTTACTATACTTCTAGTGAACATTTCCATGACAATTATTTCCATGGCTTTACATACAAGACTAGTGAGACTTATGGGTCTGTAGTTTCCAAGGTCCGTAAATGGCCCACCTTTGTGCAGAGGGATGACAGCTACTGTTCTCCATTCATGAGGCACAAAGCCTGTTTGGAGGCTACAGTTAAATAGTAAATTCCAGAGGCCCTGACAGGTCATGTTTCATGCTATTCAGAAAGCATCCTGGGATACTGTCTGGGCCCATTGAGGCAGTGTTCTTGGTCTTAGAGAGAGCATTAAGGACCTGTTCCCTAGTGATAGTAGGGGGAGTTATATTTGATGGTATTTCTTGAGGGAAAGTTGAGGGGGAGAGAGGGGTAAAGTTGAAGCTGAATTTATCAGCCAGGAGGTTTGCAATATCTTCTGGCTCACTGCAGGTGGGTCCATTTACAATGAGCTCTGCACACAACTTTGTACTGCCTTTCAGGCTGCGGACAAAGCCAAAGAATGTTTTGTGGTTGTCCTTGGCCTAGGAGGCCAAACTTACCTCAAAGTTGGCTTTGGTAGACTTTATTTGTCCACGGAGTTGTTTGTTTAGTTTGATGAGAGTGCTTTTATCCTGCTGAGTGCTGCAACTCCTAATTTTTTGCCAGGATTTTCTTCCTTCTGTTATACAGCCTATTGATTTTGCGACTCCGCCGCTGTGGTTTTTTTTTTTTTTTTTTTTGAGTTCTGTACTTCTTCCTGGTGGGTACAGATGCCTTCTATGTAGCTATTAACATGCTTGTACAGGGTTTCTGTGAACAGTTCTGCCTAGGCAGCAGTGTTCTCAGGGTTTATGGGGGCTTGAAATTTTGCCAGGTTATCACTTAATAGCAGGAGATTAGCCTTAAGAGTAGCTCCTGCATATTCCAGGCTTAGCCTGGGTCAAGGTTTTATTTTTAACTTCAAAAGGAGACCATTTTGTGGTCTGACCTTACCAGGGAAGACATTTCAGCAGGGGGTGTGCAGCACTCTCCCATATTAGTGAGGACCAGATCCAGTATGGTTGCACCCACGGTTGCTGTACTGACTATCTGGTCCAGGGACTCTGTGTTTACAAAATACATGAATCTCTGTGCCTGTGCATTTGGTGTTGTATAGGATTCCCAGTTAAAAGTGGGGTAATTAAAGTCACCCATGAATATGGTAAGGGATTGGACGGTTAGTGTTTCCAATAAGCTTAAATACATGGTATGGGTTTCCTAGGTCATAGAGGTGGCTCTATAGCTTGCAAGGAAGTGGTATTGGATTTTGCCTATGCTGATTTGAACATGAAGTAGCTCAAGTGCATTGTCCTGTTTGACCAGCCTTGAAGTATAATTTATTTTTTATGTAAATAGAGACACCTCTACCTCTAGTCCTTGCCTGTGAAGTAGCTGGTCTAAATGTGTTGAAGACATTATAATCTTGCACGGTTGGTGTGCTCTCCGTGGCTTTAAACCATATCTCAGTGACCGCACAGATGTCAGCATTCTCTAGAGTGAAGACAGAGTGGAGTTTTTTGTTTAGACTCCTAGCATTGAGCAGTAATACCTTTAGATTTTCATGGTTTTGATTTGCTATGCTAGAAGTACTTTCAGTATGGCATTTCCTCAAAAAGGCACTATGGGGAAGATAATGTTTTAGCGAATATTTGAAAGTCTAGAGGGGAGAGGTGCAGACCATCCCTGGCAAAGCAGTGTGATCTGAAATGGTAAAATGCTGCTCAATGCTAGGCTCATATCCGCCTGAGCCTCATATTCCAAGAGCTCCATGATGTCTCTCTTCATATAGTTTAGGGAGGTACGTCTCAGGTCATTTATTCTCACATGGACTATGACTGAGTCATATTGGTACTTGTGGTCCAGTGACCTGAGTGCATGCGTAAGGTAGTGGATCCTAGCCTCTGAAAAGCAACTGACCGCGACTTTCTCCTTACTCAGCCTGATGAGAAGGACATCAGTGTGTCTCACAATGGAGTCTCCAATGACTAGACTTTTGGATTGTGTGGAGGCTTGCCTTATGGTCTTAGAGGTACAGGCTCCATGAGATGCAGCTCTATGTGTTGATGTGGGTGTTGTTTTGAAAATGTGCATTTGGGGCTGCTGAGGGTATTTGTTATGTTACTTCATCTAGGAGGTCTTTGTGGTTTAGGAAGGTTATATTTTGCCTCAGCATATGTGGGTTGATATGTCTGCTTTTAATTGTGTGTGATGGGCGCAGCATGTGTACTACTGACAACCTTACTGATATCAGGAATACGTTTATGTGAGAACTTTGTCTCCAGTGACATTATATAAATACATCTCTCACATACCATATCAGTTTGTTTGAGAATCAACTGGTTGTCAGTAAACATGACGCAATTTCTACACTGCCTCAGGATGCCCATATCCACCAAGTAGGTAACAAAGACAGTGGGAAAGTTCATATACATGGCAACGGGTCTATATGACTAGACCGAAAGATCACAACAACGAATGTAAGTACATCAACACATTTACGTCGATGTACATACAGAGCGAAACACCTAAACGGCGAAAACTGGAATGCTCAACGTGTTTCATAGCTAGCAGCATGATGGTGGGGATAAGGAAATATATCCTTTTCCCCACTGTAGTGCGGTCTCAGAGTTGGTATATTAAAGTAGGGGGGTAAGGGGGGCAAAGCCCCCCACATGGGGGTGCTTGCCCCCTGCAAAAGCTAATTAATGTAATATTTTAGTTTAGATTTTACCTACCTGTGTGGCGCATTATTACGATGAAACACGTTCGGCGTTCCGGTTTTCGCTGTTTGGGTGTTTCGCTTAGTATGTACATCGACGTAAATGAGTCAATGTACATACATTCGCTGTTGTGATCTTTCGGTCTTGTCATATAGACCCCATGGCAACAGACCTTTTTTATTGATTAGACAGTTGGAGTGAGAATATCAATCAATGTCAAGAATATCTGGTTTGCAACTATGGGGATAGTGCTTGTTATTACAAACAGTTGTCCTGTGTGCAACTAGGTATTGGAGAAATTTCAATTATGCTTTTACAGGAAAAATGTCACTCAAGGTGTCTTGAGTCTGTACAGAGCACTGCCAAACACTTGAGGGGAAACTAATAAGTAGAACCTGAAAATGTAAAGATGAAGCATTTAGGCAGATATTCTGAAGTTAGAAACAAATCAAGCAGTACTTACTGAAAACAAAGAATTAGCTTGTCAAGAATGATGAAAAGAGGGGAGTCACCTGAATGGCTACTGCTTGGCTACTACTAGTGCTGGTCTCACCACAGCTTCACTCTGCTGGGATACAATGCTCCTTTGCTTCTTCTCTCACCAGAAGCAAAATGTTAGCACCAATCCCAAGATAAAAAGCAGGCCACAGCCTGTTTGGTGATTCACAGGCTTGTCCCAGATGATGCAAGTGTCTGTAGGCTTGTTGTAGCCTTTTCCTGGAAGAT
This sequence comes from Protopterus annectens, assembly GCF_019279795.1. Lineage (NCBI taxonomy): Eukaryota > Metazoa > Chordata > Ceratodontiformes > Protopteridae > Protopterus > Protopterus annectens. The sequence goes on from NC_056732.1 coordinate 1,490,995,987, forward strand.
GCCTTGAATAGCAACCAGACCAATCAGGAATGTTAAGCACAGACACTCACTGCCTGACCAGAAACAGTCAGGAATCAATGCACTCTGCTTTTTCTCCTCTCACCAGAGACAGAATATAAGGACAAATTCCAAGCTGTCACCTACAAAGCAGTTATTAGGCTTTCTGGTTATCAGAGGTCTCCAGGAAATAATGTCCCTGTGCTCCTCCTCTCACAGGAGAAAACAGATGCACTAAACCCCAGATGACTACTGACAGGCAGAAATGAGGGCGCTCCAATAACTGGTGGTCTTGCAATAGACATTTAAAGGTAAGATGAAAAAAAAATGGGTTAATATCCTAAACACTGCAGTGTACACTACGCAGTTAGATATGAAAGGAGGTAACTTAAGTTTTAGCTGTCTAAGTGCAGAGCCATTAATTTTAAAAGAGTAAGACAGACTGAAAGGGTGTGGTCACGTTTGCATTCCAATACTATGGAATACAGTGGGTTGGCCAATAAAGTTAAATAGGTGAATGGGAATGATTTCACAAAATGATAATTTTGTGCTTACTCACACCAGCCAGTGAAAGGGGAGAGGAAAGGAGATATCTGGTCAAATTAACATAAGGGACAGGCAACTAGAAAGACAGTTAGTGTTTAGGAACACAACAGCAACAGAGTGGGAGGGTGGGAAAAATTCTGTCTGGCTCACAACAGACACAGCTGTGGTCTCTTTCCAAGTTTTAATATGCAATTAAAAGCAGAATACAAGTAAAAAACGAAGTTATGTCTTACCATAACGTTCCATCTGTGTTGTTGATCTTCATTCATTCATTACTGATGGCTGTCGGTTCTGTCCTCGGAACAAAGGCGGCCGTTGTAACAAACTTGAGCCAGCCAGAAAACTCTCAAGCTAAGCTTTTACCCACAGTGCCCCTCTCCACATTACCTCAGATTGAGTTTGCCCATAAGGATAGGACAGATTACATAGAGAAAAGCGGAGGCTTTTTCTTAGCAATTTCCTTAGTATAGGAAGGACCATAACCGAACTTCCAAGAGTCTTTAGGAGGGGGATGGTGGGGGGGTTGTAATGAATGAATGATTGAAAGAAGATCAACAACACAGATGAAACGTTATGGTAAGATATAACTTCTTTACCTGATGTTGTTATTCATTCCTTACTGATGGAACAGAGTCCCTAGCTACCTTGTTTCCTGGGAGGCCTTATAGAAGAATGTTCCTAAGCACCACTGAACCAAAAAGAGGCTCGCCCCTGGAGACTATATCCTATTTGTAATGTGTGATAAAGGTATGAGGAGAGGCCCATGTTGCTGCTGCACAAATGCCATGCATGGAAGCCCTAGCATGGAGCGCCACAGAAGTTGCCACTGATCTTGTGGAATGTGCTTTGATCTTAGCTGGAATAGGGACTTCTCTTAACCATTTATATAAGGTAACTTTGGATACTGATTTTCCCATTTTTGGACCAGAAAAGGATATAAACAGTTGGTCAGATTTACGTATGGATTTTGTTCTGTCAAGATAAAACCTTAGTTGACTGTGAACACCAAGCAAATGCAAAGTATACTCGCCCTTATTAGAGAAATTTGGGAAGAAGACTGGTAGATCAATTGTTTGGTTAATAGTTACACCAGAAATAACCTTAGGCAAAAAGGAAGAATTAGTCCGAAGTGATACTCTGTCCCTATGGAAGACCAGGTAGGGATGTTTTGTACATAAAGCATGCAATTCTGAAATCTGTCTAGATGAAGTAATTGCCACCAAAAACAACCTTTTCCACAACAGGAATTTTAAGTCACAGTCGGACGCAGATTCAAAGGGGGAGCTGGTTAAGGTCTGGAGTACCAGGATCAAGTCCCATGGCTAAATTGCCTGTTTAAAGGTGGCCTGATATGTGCAACACCCTTTAAAAAGGTTTTACAGAGCTGGCGAGAGATTAAGGAGGAGCCTTCAAACCCATTATGGAAACTGGAGATTGCTGAAAGATGGGCCCGAATGGTAGACGCTGCAGCTTCGGATTCAAGGAGATTTGATAGGTAATCTAAAATTATGGATATCGGTGCTGAAAAAGGATTAATTCCCTTTATATGAGACCAAGTAATGAATTGTTTCCATTTACTAGGGTAAAGTTTTCTGGTGGATGGTTTATAGGATGTGTCAGACCGGGGAGGATAGGTTGCTTTGCCTGGCAATCAAAGGAAGTGGAGAAATCAGTCGATATATCCGGATGAGTCAGACTTTGTGGATGTGACAGCAATTCCAGGGTTGGATCCAGAATCCAGGATTGATGTACTAAGTGAGGCCATAGGAAGGGAAACCAAATTTGTCGAGGTCAGTAGGGTGTAATGAGGATTACTCTGCTTCTCAACCAAAGAGCCTTCTTTAAGAATTGTGGGATCAGAGGAATGGGAGGATAAGCATAAAGAAGTCCCGTGGGCCAATCGTGTAGAAAAGCGTCCCTCAGGGACTCCCTCTGCGGGGGAAATAGGGCAAAGTAGCTGTTGCATTTGTGATTTGCGGGGGATGCGAATAGATCGCAGCAAGGATGACCCCAGCGGCTGACAATCTTTGCCACTATGACAGGATTGAGGGACCACTTATGAGGCAGGAGAATGCATCTGCTCAACTTGTCTGCAATTACGCTGGAATCCCCAGGAATGTGCATTGCTATCAGAAAGCGGTCGGAAGCTATTGCCCATTGCCAAATTCTCATGGCATCTCGACATAAAGGCTAGGACCTGGTTCCGCCTTGTTTGTTGATGTACCAGACTACTGACATGTCAGACTGGATGGCAATCATTCCTGAAGGGAGAACAGACTGAAATGCTTGCAACGCCAGAAGCACTGTCCTCAATTCTAGAACACTGATATGCAAACTGGCCTCCATGGATGACCAAGTGCCTTGGACCATCTTTCCCTAATGTAAGCATCTGTGATCACTATGGCTTTGGGAAGGGGAGAAGGGTCGGCTCCAAAGAATCTGTTCTGGCTTCATCCACCAAATTAGGTCTTGCTTGCACCGACTGGTTATAATGATCTGGAAGGACATGGGTAGGTCTAAGCAGGGCCATTATGTTAGCAGTAGCCACTGAAGAAACCTCATGTGTAATTTTGCCAATGGGATCATCATAATGGATGCTGCCATGGACCCCAACAGCTGGAGAACAGCTCGAGCCAGTACTTTGTTTTTCTATAGCTGTGAATTCCCTTTGACTGGGTGGAACATCAGGAATGCACCTTAAAACGCCTTGGGAAAATATTCAAGAGGATGTGATATCCTCTGGTCATTACTGTCTGCACCCGCGAGTCTGTGGTAATTCTTGCCAGGCAAAGTGGTGCAGAGAGAAACATCCCCTGACTGCTTCCAGGGGCAAGTGATCGGGCCACTCTTCAGGAGCTGATAGGGCTGCCCTGAGAAAGAATCCCTGTATCCCTGGTTACACAGACCCCCTCTGCCTCTGAAGGGGTGTCTTCCAGTTGAATTCTCCCCTCTAAACCAGGGGGGAAAACTCGCCACGTGTGTCGCAAAACGGACCTTGGGATTTTTTGTACCACATCTTTTCACTCCTCTTGACACCTGGAATAGGGTCATTGAGGTGTAGAAAAATGTATGCCTACAGCAGACAAGGTCTTACCATCCTTCTCACACCTGGCTAAGGTGTCTTTAACCGTCGGGCCAAAAAGAGATGATGCCTCTACAGGGGCATTTAAGAAGGAAGACTTGAAATAGTCCGCAAAATCACATAGACACATCCAGGAGTGGCGTCTAGTTACAACTCCAGCTCCTGCTGCTCTTGCCACCCCTTCAGTTGAGTGTGAAATCAACCTCATGGACGAATTTGTGACAGACTCTAGGGTAGCAAACTGTGAGGCAACTTTGTCCTGTACCTCATCAGAGACTGCTCCTGCGAAGGTTTCTGAGAGTTCTGAAATTATGTCTCACTAAGTAAAATGTGCCAGATAGTTCAGGGACTGAATAGCGAAGGTCACTGAAGAAAATACCCATTTCCCCAATATGTCTATCACCAGAGACTCCCTGTTAGGTTGATGGACAGCAGTGCTCTCTTCGGCAAGCTCTTTCTTCGTGGCCGCCGCCACAACCATAGCATCCACTGGAAGGCCCTTGGACCAGTGTGGCTTGACCCCTGGTGGTGAAAGAATTTTATCTGGTCTATGGGGGATAGGTTCAATGGCATCAGGACTCTTCCACGCGTGCTGCACAATGAGCTCATCTGCAGGCGGGGTCACCCAGGAGGAAGAGGGCCGGGCCCAGAAAGCCTGGAAGAACACGTACTCCTCAGAGGAAGGGGTGCTGGACTTCCAATCGCCCCGTTGCTGCAGGATCTCCACGATGTCTGCAAAGGAGACATTGTCAGGAGACAACCGTGGGGACCCTTCCCCTTCATTGTAATCCATATCTTCTGTCAAAGCTGCCTCTGGGGAATCAATGAGTTTCCTCTTCCCCAACCTCTTTGAGGGGAACATCAGAGGAGGAACCTGCAGAGGGGGAACCTTGTTGAAGGGTGTCTTGTGGCTCCTGAGCCTGGTGTCCGTGAGTAGAAGGCTGCGACAGCTGTGGCTCAGAGGAAGGAGAGGGGCTAATCTCTGACGCCAGAGGGACCAACTGAGAGCCTGCAGAGGCCAGTGCCTTCTCCATCACCTGGAAAGCAGGTCCTCCCAAAGAGGGATGGGAACCCGGAACCAAAAAGGACAAACTCGGAACCAGGGTCACACCCCGCTCCGAAGGATCCGCTGCCAAGGAGGGAGCCATGGGAGGAGATGGCTCCATCAAAGCTACCGGAACCAAGGCAGACATACAAAAAGGTGACAACGTACCAGGGAACACGGTGCCAACAAGCCAGTCTCGGTCCCGAGGATGGCCCTGCTCCAAAGATGCCATAGGCCAAAGGGCAGCCCCCGGCACTGTGGTAAGATCTACCACCGCTGCCGAAGAAGCTAGAAGCAGGGGGGGGGGGTCGGTGATGAATGCTCCAAAACCTGCAAGGAGGTTGAAGGAGGAAAATGTTGTAGAGTCCTTGGAGCAGAATCCTCGGCTCTGAATGGGTGGGAGGGTTGAGATGGAGTTGAAATTCCCCTGGCCGCTAGCAGCGGATACACTAGTCTCACTACATCTAGTTCAGAAAGACTCCTAGAGGAACGTGTGGACATCCCCGAAGGTGAAGCTGGACGTTCTAAAAAGAGGCTGTATTGCTGACCATAAAAAGGCTCCACCAATGGGGAGTACCTTGTCCTAGGAAGTAGATCACCTTTCTGTACCGAGGTCGAAGGACCAGAATGAAGTACAAGAAGGGGAGAAGTGACTGGATCTTAAGACAACTATTGTTGGCACAGAAAGGTGGGTTGGTGCTGAAGTTGAAATTGTAGATGTTGGTGCCGTGGTCGATACAGGTAACACTATCGGCACCGAAGAAGCAGAGGACGGCGCCAATGTAACTGGTTGACTCGGAATCGACGCTGGAGCCAAGGTTGCAGATTTAGCCCTCAGAGCCGACGGATGTGACAATTTTGGAACTTTAGGCTTTCGTTCCAATTGTTTGGACTCATGAGAAGATGACGGTAATGATTTGCTCCTCTTTTTATCTTCTCTCTTAGGAGGCAGAGAAGACTCTGACTCAGAAACAGCTTCAGTGAATGGAGATTTTAAAAGTCCGGCTAGCATTAATTTGTTTTTACGCTTCGCAAGCATACAGGAGTTGAAACCTTTACAGATCTGACAAGGGGGCTTCTCAGACAGATGAGGCACCCCTAAGCAATAAAACACAAGATAAATGGCTGTCTACATTAGGCATTTTTCTGTCACATCTATTGCAAAGTTTGAAACCCGTAGTTCCTTTCTTATCAGCCATATTCCAAAACAATATCCAGTAATCACACCAAGAAAAACAAATATATCTTTTTTTTTTTTTTTTTTTTTAACTATGAAGAAAAGATTAGAAAGATTTAGAAGGAATTACCAGCAATGGTAAAAGGAATACCCAAACGGGTAAAGAAAAGGGAGTACCAGTGATGGTACGAAGAGTACCAAACTTGGTAGAAAGTTTCAGAAAATAACTAGAGCGACACAAAAATATACTAGGAATATGCGATAACACTTAAAGAAGAAAGCACTTAAGTAATAAAGCTAGAAGATGAGAAAAATTTGTAAAATTAAAGTGACTTAGCTGAGAGCCTGGTCTGACACGTCTTGATTCATACGCAGCAAACGAGATCTGAGGTAATGTGGAGAGGTGCACTATGGGTAAAGGTTTAGCTCGAGAGTTTTCTGGCTGGCGCGAGCTTGTTACAGCTGCAGACTCGGTTCCAAGGATGGAACTGACACCCATCAGTAAGGAATGAATGAAAATCAACAACATCAGATCACAGCAAATCACAGTATTCAAAATAGAAAAAGGCAATAAAGTAATACAAAATACAAGAAATCAAAATCAAACTAACCTTTTCCTCACAGCAAGCTGTAGCAGTCTGGGTGAGCTTTTCCAGTAAAACTTTGAAATGTTTTATTTTACCCCTTAAATAGAAGGTTTAGTTCCTAGCTCCACCCCCCCCAGTTCACAGATAAATAACCTTAACTGATTTGTTCTAACTTCTGTGCAACTCTTGTTGCCAAATAAGCATAGTGATAAGTGGGTCGAGAACCCTGCATACTCTGACCTACGTCAGAATTGTGGGAGGGGTGTATGTGCCCCTACTGGGCAGTGCGTGCCCGCCATAAAGTCCAGTAACCCTGGGTTAATAAACTACTGGCTGGTTACCTGAAATAGCTCAGCTGAGTGAAAATTAGAAGTTATGTACCTACCATAACGTTCCATGTTAGTTGTCTTCTCTCGCCTTCTTTCTTGCTGGATGGGTTCGGAGCCGATCCTCGGCTCCGACTCGGCACTTGCTAAGCTCGAGAGCTTATTTTTACCAGCTCGAGGCAACCCTATATCCCATGATGCAAGGCGGAGATTACTCAGATCTCGTTTGGTAGCTAAGAAATAGTAGAACCTTCTTTCTAACAAAGAAGGAATAAAACTAAATGACATCATAACTGTAGCAAATATTTACCTAACTTACAAACTTGGAGCCAAGTATACGGAAAGGTAACAACCTCTAATAGAGGATTAATAATCTTCTCGGTCTGACCAGGCTAGGGGGAAGGAGGGAGGGACGCAAGAAAGAAGGCGAGAGAAGACAACTAACATGGAACGTTATGGTAGGTACATAACTTCTAAATGTTAAGTTGTCAATCTCGCCTTCATTCTTGCTGGATGGGACCGCGTCCCTAGCACCTCTATCCTGGGTGGCTCATTGGAACAGACTCTTGAGAACGGTGGAACCAAAACTTGCTCTATCTCTGGAGACCAAATCTAGTTTGTAATGTGAGACAAAGGTATGAGGAGAGGCCCATGTGGCTGCTGCACAAATAGTATCTATTGGAAGTCTAGCTTGAAAAGCCGTAGATGTAGCTAGAGCTCTGGTAGAATGGGCTTTTGGGACAGAAACCAATTCTTTGCCCCTGTGCTGATAGATGTAAGTGATCAATGAAGACAGCCACCTAGATAAAGTAACCTTAGAAACTGGAAGGCCTTTCCTGTTGTCTGCATAGGATAGAAAAAGTTGATCAGACTTTCTAGAAATTTTTGTCTTATCCAGATAATATCTCAGCTGACGATGAACATCGAGATAATGTAGCTTTTGTTCAGCTCTATCAGAATAATTCGGGAAAAATACCGGAAGATCAATTGACTGGTTCAGGTTAGTCTGAGATGCTACTTTCGGTAAGAAAGATGGATTAGTTCTTAGGGACACCCTATCTTTGTGAAAAATCAGATAGGGGGGACGAACACAGAGAGCATGAAGCTCAGATACTCTTCTGGCAGATGTAATGGCAACTAGAAACAGTGTCTTCCAAGAAAGCAATTTCAAGGAACAGGTCGCTGCAGGTTCGAACGGGGGAAGAATCAAAGATGATAAAACTAAATTTAGATCCCACTGTAATTGGAGGTTTCAATAAAAAAATACCTCGAAGGAATGCTTTGCAAAGTTTATGTGACATGATATTGTGGTCCAAGAAGCCTATGTGAAAATTTGAAATGGCTGCCAGTTGAACTTTCACTGTGGAAGAAGAAGATCCTGAATGAAAAATGCCAGCTAGGAAGTCCAATATTGAATGAATTGGAGCAGTATAGGGATCTATGTTCCTAGCTTTTGCCCAGAAAGAGAAACGTCGCCATTTACTAGTGTAGATCTTTCTGGTGGAAGATTTTAGGGAAGCCACTATAATATCCCGTACGGGATTAGAAATCATAGGGAGCCTGGCTAAGGATGGAAGTGGAGCAACCAAGCAGTGAGGTTGAGAGAGGGTATGGATTGGTGCAGGTGACCCAACTGGTGGGTCAGAAGATCTGGAACCGGGTCCAGATGCCATGGCTGTACCAATAGGTAACGATGAAGGAACGGAAACCATATCTGTCGAGGCCAATAAGGAGCAATGAGAATCAATTTGGCTCTCAAAGCGGTTGCTTTCTGAATTAGCTGAGGTATCAGTGGAAAGGGAGGAAAAGCATAAAGAAGTCCCGGGGCCAATCTTGGGTTAGGCGTCTCTGGGGGGATGGCCTGGGAGGGGGAAGAGAGAGAAGAAGTCTGGGCATTTGCTGTTTTGGGGTGTAGCAAAAAGGTCGCAGCAAGGAATTCCCCAGTTCTGAAAAATCTCTTCCGTCACTGTCTGTTTGAGAGACCACTCGTGAGGCATGAGAATAGCTCTGCTCAATCTGTCCGCTATGATGTTGGATTTCCCGGGGATGTGCGTTGCTATCAGAAACCGATGAGAGGAGATGGCCCATTGCCAAAGTCTGAGAGCCTCTCGACATAGTGGATAGGACTTGGTTCCGCCCTGTTTGTTTATGTACCATACTACTGACATATTGTCCGTTTGAACTGCAATTGTTCCCTGAGGAAGAGAGTCGTTGAGGGCTTGCAACGTTAAAAGCACTGCTCTCATCTCCAGAACATTTATGTGCAGGTGGTACTCGTGAGGTTGCCAAGTGCCATGGACCATTCTGCCCTGATAATGCCCCCCCCACCCGATCAGGGAGGCGTCCGATGTAACCGTGGCAACTGGGGCAAGAGGGACAAAGGGTCTGCCTTGATGGATCTGAGGGGACGATATCCACCAAGTCAGATGTTTCTTGCAAATTGGAGTTACTATGATCCGGTGACGCATGGGAAGCTGCTGAAAGGACCATTGAGTGAATAACATCCATTGAAGTAGCCGCATGTAAAAGCGGGCTAGCGGAAGAAGTGTTATGGCAGCCGCCATAAGACCCAGCACTTTTAGAGCAAACCTGGCCTGAATTTTTTTGCTGAATAGGATCACTTGGACGTGTTTTTGAATGTCCAGGATCCTCTGGTCTGTCAACCTTGCCGAAAGCTGCACGGTGTCCAAATTTGCGCCTATAAAGGTAATATATTGACAAGGCGACAAGACAGATTTTTCGACGTTTATAGAAATTCCTAACCGTCTGCAGGTGTGAATGGTGTGATTTCTTGCTTGGAGGAGCTGATGCCTGGTGGTGGCAGTGAGGAGCCAGTCGTCTAGATATGGAAACACCTGGAATCCTTGACGTCTCAGATGAGCGGTAACCACTGCCATGCATTTGGTAAACACTCTGGGGGCTGTAGTGAGTCCAAAGGGCAGGGCCCTGAATTGGAAGTGACTGGCTCCCAGCCGAAAGCGGAGGAATCTTCTGGAGCGCCTGTGAATTTTTATGTGATAGTACGCATCCTGAAGATCTATAGAACACATCCAATTGTCCTTGCCCAGAAAGGGTAGAATGGACTGTAGCGTGACCATCCGGAATTTTGATTTTTTTACAAACTTGTTGAGTTTGCTCAGATCTAATATTGGCCTCCAGTCCCCTGTCTTTTTTGGAACTAAAAAGAACCTTGAGTAAATTCCGGATCCTAATTGGTCTGCCAGGACTGGTTGGATGGCTCTTTTTACTAGCAGTTTTGATATCTCTAGTACTGCTAGTTCCCTTAGACCGGGTGGAACGTCTGGAAGGGTTCCCTTTTGTTGACTTGGGGTTTGAATAAAGGGGATTTTGTAACCCTCGGATATAATTGACTGTACCCATTTGTCTTGAGAAAGGGAAAGCCAGGCTATTGGGTACAGCGATAATCTTCCCCCGACTGCCTCCGAAGGCGGACAATCGGGCAACATCTCAGGGATGCTGAAAGGGTTTGTCAGAAAGAGGCTCTCTGCTACCCTGATTCTGCGGACCCCCTCTGCCTCTAGGACGGCGTCTATTGTTATTACCCCCTCTGCCTCTGGGGGTAAACTGACTTCGTGCGTCAGGCGTGACTCCTTGAGATTTACGGAACCACATCTTTCCTCCCTTCTGTCCTTTGGGGTAAGGTCTAGAAGGGGCGGAGAAACGGACTCCTACGGCAGAAAGAGTCTTGCCATCTTGTTCGCATCTAGTCAAAGTTTCTTTCACTTGAGGACCGAACAATGTCGAACCATCAAAAGGGGAGTTTGTGAAAGACGCCTTGAAGGGGTCTGCAAAATTACAAAGCCGCATCCAGGACTGACGCCTTAAAGCCACTCCTGTGCCTGCGGCTCTACTAGCTCCATCGGCTGCATAAGAGATGAGTCGCATGGAGGAGTTGGCAATAGAGTTAAGGATTCCTAGCTGTGAGGAAATCTTGTCCTGAGCCCCAGCAGCTGACGGATCCTGTAAAACTTCCCCCAGCTCCTTAAGAACATCTCTTTGGAGGCGGGTGAAGTGGCACAGATAGTTCAGCGATCTCATTGCAAAAGTCGCTGAGGAAAAAATCCGCTTACCGTACCTGTCCATAGTCCTAGAATCCTTATTAGGAGGATGAACAGGTACTGAAGGATCAGCTAGCTCCTTCTTGGTGGCAGCAGCCACCACCATGGCATCAACCGGGACACCTTTCGTTAAATACTGCCTATCCTGAGGAGCTGTAATAAATTTGGAAGGTCTCCTAGGGATAGGTTCCACCGAATCCGGAGCCATCCACGCCTTCCGAGCCACTACCTCCATGAGAGGGTCGAAAGGCGGAGACACCCAGGAGGTGGAGGGTCGAGATCCGAATGCCTCTAGGTATACTGACTCGTCCTCGGAGGGATTAAGGGAGGGCCAGTTCCCCCTCTGTTTAAGGATTTCAAGGATGTCTGAAAATGAGACATCCTCAGAGGAGGACCTTGGGGACCCTTCCGACTCATCCAAGTCAGTATCTGATGTGGTAGACTCAGGAGTCTACATGTTTCCTCTTACATGTCCTCTTACGAGGGGGTTCTCCTGACAGATCAGGAGAAGCCTCGGAAGAGGAAGATATTCCCAATGGGGAAACCTGAGGCGTTGGATCTCTGGGTCCGGGAGCAAGAGAGTGAGAAGAGACGTCAGCAGGCACTGTAGTGGGAGGAGCTGATGGAACAGTCCGTTGACTAAGCCCAGGGGCTAGTACACTCCTCATCACCTTGAAGGCTCCCCCATCAGAGAGACCAGAAGGCTCCCGCTCCGAAGAGATAGGAACCCCAGGCCCCACAGACAGGGAAGGCTCCGAGGCAGATGTCGGGGCCGAACTCACCAACGCCGAAGCTCCGAGAGGGAGAACAGGGTCGGACAAGGGTCCGATGCCACTCGCCCCCTCGGAGCCGACGAGAGAGAGCAGACGCCCGGATCCCTCCAATGAAGGTCTCAAGGAGGAAATCGGAGCCGAGGACGTCGGAGCCGAAAGGGGTTGTATCGGCTCCGAGGCCACAACGGTACCGGTTCCGAGGAGCTCCGGCTCCGAACTCTGTAAGAGAGTCGAAGGAGGAATTTTGAGTGGGTGTGATAAAGCTACCGTCTGTTGAGATGGGCTATGGAGAATTTGTGCCAATGCCTGAGACTTTAAAAGTCTACTCACCACTCTCTCGAGGTCATGATCCGATAGCCTGGATCGTTGTAGGTTGGATGGTTTTTTGAGTGAGATAATATAGGTTTGTGGATTCGAAAACATACTATCATTAAACCTGGGCAGTGGCTATTCCACTCTATTGGTGCAGTTTGCTGCATAGCCAGATGCCAATTTATATACTTGGTGTATATTGACTAACACAATTGCGTCTACCATTTAGATACATTTTGATCTTTCATAACAAGGACCTATTATTCTGATATTAGTATTTCGAATGCTATGAATACATACATTTTTAGTCTTCTTATCCAGCTACATATGTGTCAGATAGCTATCTGACAGTGTTTTTCTGGTCAGGTTTCATCATTTACCTCCCCAGGGACACTGTTATATTGTTGAACCTTTTTCCCATATTTATCTTCCTGATTTCGCAGGACAGTGTATTGGTCTGGGAGTATTTTTGTGGCGGCTGGGGAGCCTCTGATTAGCCTCAGCTACAAATTGGAGCAAACTTTCTAGTTTTTTCTGGGTTTGGCAACAACTGCCTCTCTCTTTTTACTATCCATTTATAAATTGGTCTTTCACAGCATGGACCTAGAAAGTATACTATCTGGATTATGTGCCGATCGGGAGGATATTGGAGTGTTTGGGATTAATACCTCACCAGGCAGTAATCAAAGTAATATGGAACAACACATATCACCTGACTGTGAAATGTCCTTCCATTCTCTTACCAAAGGACTCAAAACTTTGAGATCCAACATATGGCATCTGAAATTATTCAGAGCATATTCCAACAGAAAAATTGCCCCAAGGGGCTTGAGAATAAGGCTCCAACCATTGGTAGGTAGACCGGATGACAAGTTGAATTGTGATTGGAAGGAAGCTTTACAAACAGGGTCCATGTTATTTGTGAATGTCCTCTTACAATATTATGAGAGAATGGTGGATGTAAATATTCAGGAGGTCAAAACATTGTGTTCTGACTGTAAAAAATTTGAGTCCTCACCCAAATTTCAGGATAACATCAAAAAGCTATCCAGAGAATTGACAAACCACGAAAAAATTATCAAAGAAAGGAAGATTAAAAAATTCCATAGAGATTATTCTGACTATCAGAGGGGACGACCCTTTGAGCTTAATCGCTCAGTCAGATTTGTGGATACTGGTCAGGGGCCAACCTCTGGTCGCCCTAGGAAGAGACCCAGATCAATTCTGAAAAATAGGGATGGGTTCAACAATAGTACTTCAGGAGAGGATTCCTCTCTCACAGATCATGATAGCTCAGGGGATAGGGGATCACCATACAAAAAGAAAACGAACAAGAATATCCCTTTAGAAATGGTACGAAACACAGAGGAGGTAGGAAACACAAGAAAAGATCCACTAGAACATTCCCTGGAGAGCTTAATCCAGAACTTTCTAACATAAGTAAAGATGAACAGTCTAACCAAAATGTTTTAAACTTATCCAATGTACATCTGTCGGGTGATCAATATACTCTTTTGAATAAAGGGCTTAATTTTATACCTGGCTTTTTTTCCAATGAATACCATATAGTTACAGATGTTACAAACTTTTGCCGTAGTCTTAACCTTAAGCTATTTTTTGCAGATGATACATCTCAAAGATCAACTGATTTCAGATTTGGCAAATCTGAGTTCCAGCCCCCCATGAACAAACATGTGTCAATTTTTATGCAGTCAGTATTCAGGGATTTACACTTTCAGAATTATGGACACACCATGTTGAAACATAATTTATCACAACAGGAGAACACAGCCCTCCAACAATTACGAAACAACCTAAATATAGTGGTATTACCAGCAGATAAGGGCGGTGCTGTGGTTGTACAAAACATGAGTGACTACATTCAAGAGGGTCTATCTCAACTATCGGACAAAACATGTTACATGAATATGGCCATAGACCCAACCCCGAACTTCAAGCATGAAATTGGCTCTTTTTTGGATTTAGCATGTGAAGAGGGCATTATCAGCAAAAAATGTGTTACACAACTACTGGTCAAGGAGCCCCACAAGCAGATTATGTACTTACTACCCAAGATTCACAAATCAATAACTAAACCTCCAGGAAGACCCATAGTTTCTGGCATTGGGTCTTTAACTGAACCCTTGTCCGCTTTCCTAACACAATATCTCAAACCTCTTTTGGGTTTGATCAGGGCAAGACTACAGGACACTACACAGTTTCTGAAAATCATAGAGGATACACAATTGGAGCCGGGTTGGTTAATGTGCTCACTGGATGTCAAAGCCTTGTACACCAGTATACCACATTGGGCGGGGTTACAAGCCCTACAATATTGGTTGGAAAAGGCAGGTTTATACTCACCAGGATTCAATACATTATTAATATGCATGTCAGAACATGTACTCAATAAAAATGTGTTTTATTTCCAAGGTCAATGTTATTGGCAACTACAGGGTACGGCTATGGGAGCATCTTTTGCTCCCATTTATGCCGACCTTTTTATGGCATTTTTTGAGGAGTGCATGATTTATGACACATCTCATAATGTATACCTGGTTGAAATGGACATCTGGCGCAGGTACCTGGATGATTGTTGGATGGTATGGCGTGCGGATGTGGGTTATTTGCATGAATTTGTGGACTATCTCAATGGCAACATCTGGGGAATTGAATTCTCTATTAATTATGATATGCAGAGTATCAACTTTTTGGATGTAACTATCTCAAGGAATCAAGATCACACTTTGGCCACTAAAGTGTTCCACAAATACCCCCAATATAATACTTTATTGCATGCATCTAGCATGCACCCACGCCATACTATCAGGAATATCCCGGTGTCACAATTCATGCGCATGAAACGCCTGAGTTCCACCAAATCTGATTATGACTCTGCTAGCCTAGATTTGAGTCAGAGATTTGCCAGCAGGGAATACAACCCCTCGGATATTAATAGTGCATGGACACGATCTGCACAGATGGAAAGGAATAGATTATTGGAATATAACATCCCTTCTGGTACCTCCAGAACATCAACCACCAGATTTATTACTTCATATGGCAGAAACTACTATGTTATTAGGGATATTGTCAACAGACACTGGAATATACTACTAGCCAATGAACAACTTAGATCTGTTTTAGGTGAAGAATGTCAATTCTCATATAGAAAGGGCAAAACATTGGGTTCCCATCTCTCCCATTACAAACATATTGGTAGTGGTGGAGCAATCCACAAACAACTTACAATAATGGGACATGAATTATTGGGCACACACCCATGTGGCCACTGTGGATCCTGTAAACAGATTACTAAGTCAATGCATTTCTCGAGTCGTAACACCAGCAAGGTCTTTGATTGCAAAATCTTTGGAAACTGTAGTAGTGATTGGGTTGTGTACCTGGCATCATGCCATTGTGGGGCATTTTATGTGGGACAGACCTCCAGACCACTCAGGTCACGAATAAATGAACACCGTAGTGACATTAAAAACAAGAGGGAGACTAACGCATTATATCGACATGTTCTCAAACATACACAAGCACAGTTTAGGTTCATGATTATTGACTGTATTGTGGGTGATCGTAGTAACCCACAAGGGTGGCATGGCATTCTCAATCATAAGGAAAAGTACTGGATAGTCACTTTGGGTGCTCTCTTTTCACCAGGTCTTAATGACCACCTTTAATGTTTGCCAAGGTTGAGGCTACATGGACTTTTGATAACACCCATCACTCAGACATACAATGGTACATCATTTGGGTATCATCTTTTCTATCTGCTAAATTACATTTCCATTTCACATGAAGCAAAAGCAGAGGGATGTACTGAATTCTCATTAAATTCTACACATAAATTTTTCTTCAACATTCCTCTGAATATTTTATTATTATTATTTGTCCTATATATATATATATATATATATATATATATATATATCTTATATATATCTTATATATATATATATATATATATATATATATATATATATCTTATATATATATATACATATATGTACAGGTGTGTCTACATATACATGCGAGTAGATGCACATATAAATGGCAGTTGCCGGACAGAATTTTGTATTATGTTGCTATGAAATATGGACCTATACAGGTTTATTTATTTTTTATGTTTATCATTATTATGAATTTGGTGGTGCTTATTATATCATGTATTAACTTATCTTTCATGGCTCATAATCTACTATGACATTGGCTATTGTTGGCCTTTGGCACTTTAGTCTTTGGGCACTATGCTCTTCACTTTTAACCTTGTTTTGAAATTGTGAGTTGGCTTTCATACAACATAATATACATTATTCATGAGGTCTTAGAACACATCCATATGCCTATTGGCTAATGTTTTGTATAAATTAGCATTTTTCATCTTTATAATTTTGATTGTTTGATTAACACTGAAGAAGGCATTAAGTTGCCAAAACCGGTTTGTTTTCTATAATAAAAGTCTGATAATTTACTATCTGGTATTTGGCTGCATATTTGACTGCAATATTGCTGGCCAATTTTGTTTCTACATAGTTTGGTTGGGCCTTGCATCCCCCACGTGCATAGTATTTGGTTTGAACTTGGTTCTTACATCTTTGCCACCAGAGAAAACGGATGCATATCTCTGGAAGCTTTTGTTTTAAGTGCTTTTTCCCCTCTATGTCTGCTGACCATTAAATCCTCCCATGGATCTGGATTCCATCTGTTCTCAGACAAAGGAGCTCTACCTGAATGGAAGCGAGAGCCAATGGGGGGGTCATCCAGGCAGCCCTGGCAGAAACTGTTCCCCTGTTGCTCCCTGACCATCATCTAGCTGCTATGGTGGGTGTTTGGGTCCTTCGGGCAAGAGGTTCTGGCTTCACCCTCTCAGATAAGGGTCAGTCAACTGAGGAACATACTCTAATTATCCCCAGGCTGGAGAAATACTGGGTACCACTTCCACCCTTGCACCCTTCATCACTAACGGCAGATGCTATAACAGCATTTCTAGCTAATACCCAACCCAGCCCCTGACAGCTAACAGTGCTGCATCTTTGCAGGGTATCCAAAACCTTCCCATCCATGTGTTTACTCTTCTATGAACACGACCCTTGAGAACTAACTTCATCTGTCTGGGACACCGAAATAACATCTCCTCAGATTACGGCCAATATGCACATCTCCTCTCGTACTGAAGGAACAGTAAACTAGGTAACCAAGTACCACCCTCCTCTTCCCAGAAAGGGTGAGCCAGTATTGGCCATCTACTTACACACCCCAGTTTAGCTCTTCCATCACCTGAAACATTATCAGTGTCAGGACTTTCGCTCTCTGTCATAGAACTGAGCAAACCTCTGGAACTTTCTAATGAGGAATTTGCACCTATAACTGCTGTGAAGGAAGGCAGTCTTTAAAATCTTTAGATTCACTTATTACCTCCGCCCTAGACAATCTACATATGAAAGGCATAATCCTACTCACCTGAAGAAGTAAACAATACATTAATGACTTTTTCCCCTTTGGAAAGAATAAAAATGTACCACACCCTTCTACTATAGTAAAGTGAAACTGACATCTTTTAGACAGTAAACAAACAGTCTTCAATGTTAATGATGGGTATGTCAAACATATACAAAGTTCTCAGCTTTAAAAATCTGGCTAATACAATCCAGCTAAAATTACAGTCATACAAGAAGTTCTCAGCTTAAGGGGTGTGTATTATCTTCTATATGTATTCCATATGGTCATTAATGTAACTGTATTGAAAACTGCCACTAGACAGCGAATGTGTTTCTTGTTCCAATGTTGGGTTAATAGTTTTGTGATGTAGGTGATTTTGTATCATTTATAATCCAGTTCTTTCCTTTAGGAGGGGAAATCAGATTCCTTTGTGTAATTTAAATAAAATAATGAGGATCTTAATATATGACAGTCCCAAAAAACAATACATAAGAATCTTTCTCATTCTTTTAATAAATGTTCATAGTACGAGCAATGTTCAGTTTTCCATATTACGGAAAACTAGAACATTCACCATGTTATTCATATAATTCATCATATACTTCTCCCCACAACACTTGGTTAAGGAACTTTTAGACCTGTAATCGTGTCCATCATTTGGAAGGAAAAACACATTTGATATTGCAGAAGGTGCTGAGTAGGGGATCTTAAAAAAGGGAAGTTTTGTTTAACCACTTTCAAGTTTTACATGGTCGCAGTAAGCACTCACTCTATCCTAAAAGTGGGTATACGAATCTCACCTCCCGACTAGATGATGGTAGAATCAGTACTAATATCTTCACCCTCACATCTGGTTGTACTTAACCATATCCCCAAACTCCCTAAAGAATACACACTATAGTATTCAATTTACATATTCCTCATGGTAAAGGGTAGAAAGATTATAGTCTCCCACTAGGTCCTGACACATATGTAAAACAGAATTCAGCTATGTTAACAAACAGATAAAAAGATAATAATCTTCTACCCCTTGGAAGAAAGATGGAATAACACTTAAATTACAGGATAAGAAGGGTTCTACTCTCTGGTCATTTAATGACTTTCAAACTGTGTAGAACATTCCATAAAAAATATTTTTGAAAATATTTTTGGAAATGCTACTTACAGTTGGGAAACTAATAATTTAAACGGTACAGAATTTCCTTTCTTAAATACAATTGATAGCAAGGATACAGCTAACTAAAGCAGTGGGACACTGATGAAATTAAAACCTCACTTTTACAAAGCACTCTGCCATTAAGATTAGGAGAAAACATTACTGAAAAGTTGGAATGACTGGAGTGTTAAGTAGGCAAAACTCAATATGGATTGATCATGAAATTCTACATGTACTTTTTGGTACTGTTTACATCTCGTACTGCTATATAATGCCTACTGGACATCAGTAAAACGAAGAAAGAATTGTCTAATTCCATTTGCAAAATACTTGTTGTGTTTTTCGACTTTTCCCGGTTAGGGGTTGCCACAGCGGAACTCCGGTCCGCTAATGACTGGCAGTAGATTTTTACGTGCCAAGTTGCCAGCTCTGACGCACAACCTTCAACGATGGTACGCCCATTCACGCACGTCTCCACACAGAAGACGCTCTAGCTGAGAATTGAACAGGACAACGTCTTACTGTGAGGCGACAACGCTACCGCAGCACCACCACCGCAGTCCTTATCACAATTAGATACTGGCTTTGTCCTTTTTTCACAAAATGTCTACATGTCCTCAAATTCAAAATCTACAGCAAGCACCATTTAACTGGGCTAGTCTCCTAGACCCCAAACAACTTGCAGCAAAATTCAAAATTCTGTTTAATGGAAGTCTTTCCTCCTCACTCCATGACTCCAACAAAAACTTAGTGGTTGTTCACGATATCCTCCGGCTTGAAACAGGTAAGTGTTAGAAACTGAACAAAACACACAACTGTTCTCCACTGATAAAACTAAAATATCAAGTTATTTTTATTTGTTGGAAACTGTCAATGCCTAAACACGATAAACTCTTTTGCATGAGTAATTAAAATTATTAAACAATGGTTAAAAACAGATTTACTCTAAACTCAGGAGAATTTATCACAAGCAGTTGCTTGACAAATCATTAGTGTTTTATATCACTGAAACACTAAACTGCAAATCATGGCTACAATGCTTTGTAGGTTTGTGTATAGAATTTATTTTATTTAACATCCTACAAATGTGAACAATACATGAATATTATTTATCTGTACTTTTATACATTCTTTTCCTTGATCATTACCATGTTTGCAAAACTAACTTGTTAAAATGTTATACTCGTGTTAACTTTAATCTTGACGATCAATGTAATGGTTAAAAGACAGTTCATTCCTGTTCTTGTTGCAAAACTTTTCAGGTTATTGCTCTGGCTGTGTCTGTATCACAAAATGGGGCATATTATAAGACACCATAACAGAACAGTGTACAGGAAACATTCAGGACTGCATCATTACGTTGTCTGGTAAAAGACAGATAGATAGCTACTCCTTACCTATCTGTCTATCTATATCTACTTTTTGTTAACCAGGATAATCCCTCTACGCTAGAAGTCTCTTTTCGGGGGAGACCAGAAGTGGTATTTATACTACTAGGGGAAACTTGGCCAGGGCATCAGGGAACTTTCCCAACTCTTTTTGATAGGTGCCATGGGATATTTTAAAACACAAGCAAATGGGGCCTCAGTTTAATGGTAATTATATATATATATATATATATATATATATATATATATATATATATAAATATATGAAAACTAAGAGCAGAGAACCAAACTAAGAGCAGAGAACCAAATCAATAATGCCACTACCCACAAAAGTTTTTAACACTAAACAAATTCTGGAAATAAAATTGCTGAAGGAGCACACTTTAGGAGAAACAGAAAATTATAAAAAAGCAATCCCAAAACTACAAATACACCATATTAACGAGGCAGCAAAAGGTATACATACTAACAAATAACATTATAATTCTTAACAATAATACACAAAAATAAGGCATACATGTCATACAGACATGCACTTAACCTACACTCAGAAGTTGCAGAATTCAGTAACAAAGTTAGAAGACCTAGCAATGGCACATGATAATGCATGTACTTATTTGCATACATATATGTACTTATTTGCATACTTGTAAACACTTTACAGCTATAACAGAAAAAGCAAGAAGAAATTTCTACAGTACAAAAAGTTTAAAATAAAATAACTAAATTACAATACACTATAGGATATTAGCAACAGAATCTCTATACAGGTTCAAGCAGATGCTCCTAAATGATAGAACATGATATAATGGCAATACTGACATCTGCACACACCTTTAGAAGAAAATGCTCCGACAAATGCACACTACAGAACAATGACTAGTAGATGCATCATATACAAACTCATGCACAGGAAGGTTCATAGGCAGGTACTAGGCTATCGGCCCAAGGGTCTACGTAAACTTAGCCAGCAAGGTACCATAGCTTACGCCACCCAAGAAAGTTATTTTCCTGTACCACTGTCCAGCAGAGACACAGAAGTGATCCACGGGATGTATTTCCTATTTCCCATCCACTCATTAAGATTTTTCTTGAAGAGTGCTAATGAAGAACTTTGCTCGACATAGATGGGCAGCTTGTTCCAGAGTATAAGAAATCTCTGGGACAGGAATCTATCCCTCCAGCATGTCCTGTTATTGTGGTGACAAGGTTTAGGTCCCTAGAGCGTATAGCTTGGAGGGATTGGGATTTCTTTAGGTGTAGCATGTTCAACAGCTCTGGGTTTGACATAGCTTTATATGTTAGGCAGAGATCACCTCGGAGTAGGCGATATGCTATGGAGTAAAGCTGGAGTTTAAGGCGGTCAGTGTAGGGCATTTGTTTTGAGGCCAGTAATCCTCTTTGTGAGGTACTTCTGTGGCCTTTCCAGCTGCTGCAGATGTCTTGTGAGGTACATTCCAAAAGGGGAGTTGTACTCTATAATGGGTCTAATGAGTGACGAGTAGAGGGGAACAATGAACTCTTTTTTCCTGGATGAGAACCCTTTTATGATGAGGTGTGCCATGTAGAAGGACTTCCTGACTACTGTGGCGATGTGACTATCAAAGGAGAGACTACTGTCCACCTGGGTCCCAAGGTCTCTTATCACGCATTCGGTGTTAAGTAGATTGCTGCCTATGTGGTAGTTCATGGGTACAGAGTTTTTACCAAAGGGGATGACACTGCACTTTTTGGCATTGAACTTGAGGCCATGGCTCTGACACCAGGCATCTGCCTCAGTGAGGCCCTTCTGTAGGATGTCCACATCATTTGGGGACTTGACTATGGCTCCTAGTTTGCAGTCATCTGCGAACTTCGTCAGCCAGAGGCTTTCTGTGTTTGAGGTCCCAAGACGGAACCCTGTGGCACTCCACTTGTCACTGCCTTGAGGTCAGATTTGGAGTCTGCAACTTTTACAGTGTGGGTTCTGTCAGTGAGCCAGTTGGCAACCCATCTTGTGACGTAGGGATTTATACCTAGTTTAGTGAGTTTAGCTATAATTCCAGAATGGGGGATGGTATCGAAAGCCTTGGCTAGGTCAAGATAGGCTGTGTGAACCACCTTACCCTCATCCACGGCTTTGGCGACTGCCTCAAAGAAGTCGATCAGGTTCAGGAGGCATGATCTGCCTTTCACAAACCCGAACTGGGTGGGATCCAGAGTTTGGAGGTTACCAATGTCTTTGTTTATGAGTTCCATGATGATACGTTCCATGGCCTTGCAGACCAGGCTTGTCAGGCTAATAGGTCGATAGTTCCCGGGATCAGTGGTGGCTCCCCCTTTGTGGAGTGGGATAACTGTTGCTGTGTGCCATTCAGTGGGCACAAAGCCTGATGCGAGGCTATTATTGAACACGGTGCTTAAGGGGGGGGCCAGTTTGTTCTGAAGTTCGTGTAAAACGCAGCCTGGGATGTTGTCCGGTCCCATGGATGCTGTGTTTTTGGCTTTAGAGAGTGCAGCTTTTACCTGCGTAGTTGTGATTACAGGGACTCTGCATTCTTCCTGTATAGATATGGGCCCTTTAGGGGGTGAGAGGGGGGGAAAGTTAAAAGTGAACCGATCTGCCAGGATGTTGGCAATATCAATTGGTTCTGAAATTTTCGTGACTTTGTGCTGTAACACAGAGCAGATCTGGGTGTTGCCATCTAGATTCTTGACACAGCTATAGAATGCTTTGTGGTTGTCCTTGGATTTAGTGGCAATTTTGTTTTCATAGCTAACTTTGGAGGATCTTATAAGGGATCTCAGCTTCTTACTGAGGCTGACCAGGGAGCTCCTCCGCTCATGGGATTTTACTCTCTTTTGCAACAGTTTCTTCCTTCTGTTGTACAGTTTGTTTATGGCAGGGGACCACCAGATTGGCTTCCTTTTTTGGAGGATAGTGTCTTGGTTCTGTTTGGGATAGCACGATCCATGCACTAAGTGCTTATAGAGTGCATTTGTGTAGGATTCAGCAGTTGTAACTGTATTGTCCATCTGCATGGGTGTCATGAAGTTCACCACTTCTGTCTTAAGAAGCATGAAGTTGGCTTTGGAGAAATTTTTTTACTGTGGTTTCCTTAATGGGGCGTGGGGGCAGGATGTGGATATCAAGGGTGATAAGCTTATGGTAGGATCGGACCAACGAGGAGTTGACTTCAGGTGTGGAACACCGGCCACTCATGTTGGTAATGACTAGGTCTAGGATACTGTTGCCCCTGGTGGGGGTGTGGATAAGTTGATCTAGGGCACTGGAGTTTATGAATTCCAGAAAGCGTTGAGCTAAGGAGTTGGTACATGAGTAGTTTTCCCAGTTAATGGTGGGGTAGTTCAAGTCGCCCATTATTAGGGTGTTTGGTTGAACCCTAATATTTTCCAGTACATCAAGAAAAGAGGAATGGGCATCCTGGGGCATGGTGGGGGGATCTGTAGCAAGCTACAATTTGGATTGCAGTTTTGCCCAGAGTGAGTTGCACTTGGATAACCTCGGATGCATTATGCTGAGCAACTAGCCTGGAGGTGTGGATATCCTTAATGAATATGGACACACCTCCACCTTTGGTGTTTAAGTGCAGGTTACATGGCCGAAAAGTGTGGTATGAGTTACACCCTGGTAGTGCAGGGTTGCTCTCTGGAGCCTTGAACCAGGTCTCACTCAGTGCACAGATATCGATATTCTCCATTTTAAGGAGTGCCTCGAGTGAGTGCATTTTGAGATTTAGACTTTCTAGGGAAAGAGACAAACCTTCTGTTGAGCCCCATACCCACTAGTGACAAGCTAGAACTATTTCTAGACCCTGTACAAATGCCATAGGTAAAGGTATCTTACTGGCTCAGATAGAATATGGTTTCCCTCTAACTGCTGTAGCATCTAAAAGAAATATATCCACCATTCAGTCTCTTTCAAATGCCATTTGCAGATTTATCACTCTTTCTCCGAAAAATGAACACCACTGCAAAACCATGGAAAAAGCTAACTGGCTAGCTGGGAAACAATGTGCTGACTTTGTACTTGTCTCTCAACTATTTAAACTTGGCAAGAATGGCACCTTCTCTTCACTAGTTTCCAGAATATTCAGATGCACTAACACAGAATCTTAGACATCTTAACCACATATGTCCTCTCCTCCAACCCCCTCCCCAATCTAGGCTTTGCTGCGCAAGTCATGCTTTCTCAGTCCTTGGTCCCAAACTGTGGGAATCTCTCCTTTCTTTTCTTAAAGATCATTCCAGGTACCTCATTTTCTAATCACAAATAAAAGCATATTTCAAGACCCTAGGAAAATGCAGTTGCTAGCTCTCTGGTCATAAAACTTAAACTCCTCTTCTTCTGCTGTCTACATACCATGCTCTGAGACTTGTTTTTCACTGCAATTCTTTCAGCATGCCAACTCTGATGTCACTCCATATATAAAGCATGTACACACTGTTTTTTTTACTCACTCTGTATATAATGTCATTGATCTATTGCCTTTACACCCTCAAGCCAACATTGGTTGTCAGTTTGTATATATTATATGTACAAATTGCATTTTGTCATTCTATCTGTATATGTCATGTATCATTTTCCCCAGGCTGAGACTAAAATGGGTCCATTGGCATCAGTCTTCTGCCCTGGTTAACAAATTCAACATAAAAATAAAAAGTACAATAACTTAACAATGAAAATGCAGATTTAACTCCCATTCCTAATATAAAGCTAGTGAAAGGAAGGCAGCAATGGCCCTGGGATCCCACACTATTGCATCACATTCCACAAGCTATTCAGTCATATACCTTTTCCTGCTTCCAAAACACAATCTGGTAAACTTACTTGATCTCTCCAATATCTGTACAGGGACAAGTCAAGTCAAAAAGTAACTTTATTGTCATTCAGACCATACACAAGTGCATGGCTGAATGAAATTACATTTCTCCAGGCTCAAGTACAAACAGATACACAACACACTTATACAACAGCAATAACAGCAGTGACCAAGCCAGCTGAGGCACAAAAAAGCATACAAATAACATCAGCCAAACATGACCCACACCATCGCCAACTCCCCTGCCAACACCAGCAACATTCCAAAGTCCAATCTGGTCTCCTGGCACCACAGATCCAAGCCGATTTAACAAACAACTGACAACAAGTCAGGCTGCTTGCTACCTGCACTCAGCGCAACTGCTGCTACAGGCCTCAACAGTCACAACCCCTACAACAATCCTTCCACAGATCTTCACCGTCCACATCAACACGAACATCAGCAGCAGAATCCCCAATACACTCCGGATCTCGTCCAACGCACTATTCAGTCCTTTCAATCCTCTACCACAACTACAAAAAAAAAAATCGTGCCTGGCGACAAAAGGTTTCCACTTCTGCAACCTACCACTGAAGGCCCTACTTCCCCAAATAGCCCAAACGACCATGACAAGACACCACAGACATTATGAACATCATTACGGCTTCATACTCAGCAACTGACTACCGGCTACTGATTGGCACTTTCTAAACTAAAAATTAACACATAAAACTACACAACGCACAACACAAATTGGGAGCAGGAGAGGCCGCTGCTATACAAGGCGCCGCCATCTTACCGAATCCGCTATCACTGATCACTGGTAATCAGCTGATCCACTGTCTGACAGCCAGGATGGAATCCACATACTCTTCCTGAATCAAATGCTCTACTACTCACTACTCAATGAAATCTCCTCATAGGTTCATAGGCATATACTAGACTAATGTCCACTGTGGCCTTAAACCTAGCCACCACTGCCCTTATCTGCCAATCCAGAAGTACAGCTCCAGCCTTATATGTAATACTGAAAAAGTATGTTAACCATGATGACACCATGACAAAACACTCTTATTATTCTGTCTGGAGCTCAACTACTCCCTTAGCCTTGCCACAACAAAAATGCTTAAGCGACCCCAGAAAACCAAAAAACATTTGCAGAAGCACAGCCAAGTTATACCATATACCTGTGGTACTGCCTCCTAAGCAGAGTGCATACCCACTGGAGCAAGTAGTTCCTCAAAGTGTTAGACCTCTTGCTGATATCCCCATTTAAGGTCAACTTTTCTCTATCAATGCTGAGAATAGCCTGAGTAATATCTGTTCCTTTTCCAGAACCACTGGACAGTCAGAATCTATTTTTGGCCACACAAAAAGTAATTCTGCATGACCTCAGCAAACTTCTTTGACATTTGTGCCTCTGTTTCAGGAACTATTGCAGCTGCTGTCTTCCTGGCACCAGTAAGTCAGATATGGAGATCTTTCTGTTAGCAGTACATTGTATTTTATTTTTTATCTTTTAGTTAACCAGGTAAACACACTGGATTTACATGGGCAACCTGAGAGCACTGTCTGGTTTTTCTCAAAGTCACAAACTGGGAAATTAAGGTTGAATGAATCAAACCATGTGTCCTGGATTACACAAGGCAGCTCATTAACAGCTCTGACCCTTAACTCTCTGCACTAACAGGGGAACTGCATGTTAGATGTCCTTCTTTAAATTAACAGATTATAGGTTCATAGGTTCATACTAGGCTATCTGCCCTGGGGCAATTATAAGCCTAGCCCGATTCTGTATGGCTTACGCCACCACTTGATTTGAGTATACTGTGCCCTTTTTAAGGTTTAGTTTACTGTGCCTCTGTCTAATAGTGACACGGGAGTAATCCCTGGGACAAACCTACGATCCCCCATCCATCTATCGAGATTCTTCTTGAAGAGATTCAGTGAGGTGCTCTGCCTCACATGAACTGGAATTCTATTCCAGAGTGAAGGGAGCCTCTGGGTTATGAACCTGTCCCTCCAGCAAGTTCTATTTATTTCTGTGCTGAGGTTCAAGTCCCTCGGCGTGTGGCTCTAAGGGATTTAGATTTACTGAGGTGGAGCATGTCCATTAATTCTGGATTTGACATAGCTTTGTATGTCAGGCATAGATCGCCTCGAAGTAGGCGGTATGCAACTGAGTAGAGCTGGAGTTTTTAACCGAGCAGCATATGGCATCTGTTTGAGACCCTTGATCCTCTTGGTGAGATACTTTTGGGGTCTTTCTAATTGCTGCAGGTGTCGGGTAAGGTACATCCCAAAAGGGCATTGTATTCTATGATGGGCTTGATGAGGGATGAATAAAGGGGCACGATTACCTCTCTTGATCTAGATGTGAAACCCTTCGTGATGAGGTGGGCTATGTAGAAGGTCTTTCTAACCACTTTGGCAATGTGGTTTTCAAAGAAGAGATTGCTATCAACTTGGGTCCCCAGGTCCCTAATAACTTTCTCTGTACTTAATGGGTTTCCGCCTATGTGGTAATTTGTGGGCACATTGTTTTTGCCAAAGGGTATGACTATACATTTTTTGGCATTTAGCTTTAAACCATGGCGCTGGCACCAGTTATCTGTCTCTGTGAGACCTTTTTGAAGGATGTTTGTGTCAGCTGGAGAGTTGATTATGGCGCCCAGTTTGCAGTCGTCTGCGAACTTGGTGAGCCATAGTCCTCCCACGTTTGCCTGTACCACGGAAAAGTATAGACCGAACAAGAGTGGTCCCAGGACAGAACCCTGTGGGACGCCACTTGTGACCGGTTTAGAGTCTGACATGGCTACAGCAACTCTCACTCTGTGGGTTCTGTCTTTGAGCCAGTTTGCGACCCATCTTGTGACATAGGGCTTTATATTTAAGCTGGATAGCTTATCTATGATGCCAGAGTGGGGTATTGTGTCAAATGCCTTTGCAAGGTCCAGATAGGCTGTGTGGACTACCTTCCCTTCATCTATGGCTTTGGTGACTGTTTCGAAGAAGTCAACCAGGTTCAAAAGGCAGGATCTGCCCTTGACAAAGCCAAACTGGGTAGGATCTAGTGTCTGTAGGTCCCCAATGTCTTTGTTTATGAGCTCCATGATGATCCTCTCCATAGCCTTGCAGACTAAGCTAGTCAGGCTTATGGGGCGATAGTTTCCAGGGTCCGTAGAGGCTCCACCTTTGTGGAGTGGGACCACTGTTGCTGTACGCCATTCTGTGGGCACATATCCTGTAGTGAGGCTGAGATTGTACAGCTGTTTTATTTGAGGGATTAGTTCATCTTGGAGTTCATGTAGGACGCAACCTGGGACGCCATCTGGTCCCATGGAAGCAGTGTTTTTTGCTTTGGAGAGGGCAGCCTTCACCTGAGCATCTGAGATGTTTGGGAGGCAGCCCTCTGCCGGGATAGATACTTGCTCTTTTGGGGGGGAGGGGGGGGAGAAATTTGCACTGAACCTGTCTGCCAGGATATTGGAGATGTCTGTGGGTTCAGTGTATTTTCTGTCGTTTAGAATCAACTCAGAACAAGTCTGGGAGTTGCATCCCAGGTTTCTAACATAACTGAAAAAAGCCTTATGATGGTCTTTGGTGTCCTGTGCAATTTTTCTCTCGAAGCTGGCCTTGGAGGATTTTATGAGGGATCGTAATTTTTTGCTAGTACTGATCAGAGATGCCTTCCCTATTAGGGATTTTGCTCTATCATGTAGTAGCTTCCTCCTTCTGTTGTACAGTTTATTTATGGCAGGGGTCCACCAGACTGGACGCCTGCCTTTGGATGATTGGGTCTTGGTTTTGTTTGGGATAGCATGATCCATGCATTCCTGGAGATGTCCGTAGAATACGTTTATATAGGATTCTGCAGTTTGGGCCGTAGTTTCCACTGGCCCTGGGGCCTTGAAGGATTCCACTTCGGTTTTGAGAAGTGAGAAGTTCGCTTTTGAGAAGTTTTTCACTGTGGTTTTCTGAGCTGGGGATGGGGTCGGGATGTGGACATCCAGTGAAATTAATTTATGGTCTGATCTTACCAATGAGGGATATACTTCTGGTGTGGAGCATAGAGTCCCCATGTTGGTAATGATCAGGTCTAGTATGTTGTCCCCTCTTGTGGGAGTGGTGACTAGTTGTTCCATAGCATTTGAGTTTATAATTTCCAGGAACCTTTGGGCTAAGGTGCTGGGGCTTGAGTAGTGCTCCCAGTCAATGTTTGGGTAGTTGAAGTCGCCCAATATAATGGTGTTCGGAGAGATCTTCATGTTCTCCAATGTTTTCAGGAAAGCCGAGTGGGATTCCTGACTTTGAGAGGGTGGTCTGTAGGATGCTATAAACTGAAAAGCAGTCTTGCCCACTGTTAGTTGCACATGGATGGTCTCTGATACTTCATGCAATGCCACTAACCTGGAGGTGTGGATATCCTTGATAAATATGGAAACTCCACTCCTTTTGTGGTTCGGTCTGGGTTTTGGGGCGAAAAGCATGATATGAGGTATAGCCTGGTAGTGCTGGGGTGCTCTCTGGAGCCTTGAACCAGGTTTCTGTCACTGCACAGATATCGATGTTCTCCACACGGAGGAGAGCTTCGAGTGCGTGCATCTTGAGGTTAAGACTTCTGGCGTTTAGCAGCATTACCCTTAGTTTCTTGTTCCTTGTGCTGTCTATGGGGGTGGGTTTGCTTTTGAGCCTTGCCTAAAAAAGGCACTATGGGGGTGGCAAAAGCCTTTGCCAATATCCGAAAGCCCAGTGGTGACAGGTGCAAGCCGTCCCTAGCAAAGCAACGTGGTTTGTCGAGCATGTCATCCCAGGCTGACAGACACTGGATCCCCTTTGAATGACACCAAAATTTTAGCCAATTCTTAAAATCGATCATTTTGTCTTTGTACTGTGGCATCATTCTAGGTGAGGGTAAGATGCTGCTCAAGGTCAGGGTCATACCAGCCTGGGCTACATGATCAGAGAGCTCCTCTATGTCTCTTTTCATGTAGTCCAGGGAGGTACGTCTCAGGTCATTCACACCAGCATGTACAATGACTGAGTCATATTTGTATTTGCTTTGGAGTGACCTGAGTGCTTGCGTTATGTGGCGGATCCTAGCACCCGACAGGCAGCTCACCGTGACCTTCTCTTTGTTCAGCCTGGTGAGCGGGACGTCAGTGTGTCTGACAATAGAGTCACCTATTACAAGATTATCAGGTGTGTTATTCAGCCTTAAGGGCTGTGGCTGCTTGGCACACTGACTTTGTGGGTTATGTGTTGCGTGTGTTTTGTTTTGAGGTAGCGTTTGCTTAGATGTCTGCTTTGGAGGTCTCTGTTGCTTAGGTAGATTTTTATTTAG
The DNA here is from genome assembly GCF_019279795.1 of Protopterus annectens. Classification (NCBI taxonomy): domain Eukaryota; kingdom Metazoa; phylum Chordata; order Ceratodontiformes; family Protopteridae; genus Protopterus; species Protopterus annectens. The sequence continues at coordinate 1,491,026,052 of NC_056732.1, forward strand.
AGCCTCTGAGTATGTTTTTGTGTATTTATGTGTTTGGTTCGCTGATGTGGTGGGACTATGTGATACTGGAATTGTGTTGTGTGAGGTTACCTTCTCCTCCTGACTGGTTACACCAGTTTTGAGATGAGATAGCTCAGCCTCCAGTTTGGCTAAATAGTTGCATCTCTCACATAACCTGTTTGGAGGAGGAGAGGGTTGTCCGTGTACATGAGACAGTTGTTAACATTGCCTCAAAATTCCCAGATTCACCAGCTGGACTGGAGAGGAAACAATTGACTGACCTTTGGACATGCTAGAGTAATATAGGGAAACTGAATTTAAGACGGACCAATAGAGGACAGGGTAATCGTAGAGAGTATAAGAGTAAGTAGTGCTTATGGTTTAATAGTGCTAACTTGTAGGATTACTTAATTGGACCAGTGAAGGGCCTTAGAATGAGAATATGGTGTTTAAATTGAGAGATAGAGCAGTTCTAAGGGAAAAAGTGAAAGCAGACTTTGTGGAGCCAGGAATAGTTTAAACCCAATTAGGCGGCGCTGCCCACTGTTGCGCTATGCACAAAAACACGCAAAACCGTGCAAAAAAGAGGGTTTTGAGAGAGGAAGATGAAGGAGTTTTGGAACTGACCCAAAATGGCCAATAAAACTACAGTTTCAAGTCAGTAACCACTCCCACAGGGGCAGGCAGGCTGCTCAATGTTTTCACTGCCACTGATCAACAGAGATTTCCCTTTAGCCCAAGCAAAAAATGGCCTCACAGAAACTTACAAACAGTTCAAGAACAGCAAGCCTGTAACTGAACTTTTTTAAATCTCAGAAAAGTGGGAAAAAAGCAAGATTTTTTTGTTTTTTTTCAGAGATAGCAGAGGTTCACAAGTATCAACAAGTTATAACAGTGCAGTAAATGACCCCACACAAGAGTGCTAGGCCAAAGACAGATAAAATTCAAGTTTTGAGAAAAAAACGATTTTAAAAATAAGTGCAAACAGGAAATTCAGTAAACAGCTCTAGGTTGTGCTCTAAATACAGTTACTAATGCAGAAATCAAGTTTAACAAGCCAGAAAATGCTCAAAATAGGCGGCTATGCAGAAAAACTTTTCTCTCCCTGTTGGTGTCCAACAGCAAGTCCTAAAGTTAATGACAAAAAAAAAAACTCTTTTCAATCATAGCTTCTCACTGGCACCTCAACTATTGAAATATTGAACAGGGTCCATGCAGACTTCATAGGTTTGCAATAAGCTAGTTGCCCTTCTGGACCATTTTAAACCTAGCCAATTTCCCTTGGTGAGAATCAAACCCTGTACCTCCTGTCTGTGAGGTAAACACCTTAACCACTATGCCAATCCCAGCCCCAAACAAATGATGTGCAAAGGTGAGAATCAAGCCCTGTACCTTCTGTTTGTCAAGTAAAAGTACCTTACCCATTATGCCAAATACCAAAATATATGGAGTAAGCTTTTCTGGATGTGGGAGTTGAATTTATCTCAGAATTAAAACATCAATCAGGTATTCTCAATGAATTCTGACCATACATTTGGTTTTCTTGGGTCTGTTTTGTCACTTTCTAGTCAACTGACTCAAATCACTACCAAATCGAGATAATTTCATAGTTCAGCACTTCTGATAACCTGAGTGTCTGAAACATAAGGTCATGAATCTGATAAACATTACTACAAAGTTGATTACTGAACTATGAGTCATGGTTATGTGGTACCAAGTACTTAACAGTATCCATTTTTCAAGCATGGTGGGGTTTTTTTCATTTATTTTATTTAGAGGCTATAACTATTTTACTGGGATGCCATAACTACTAACACAGAAGTGAAAAAACAACTGACCACTCAGGTTCACATCAAGTAAGCTATTCTTCCCACTCAAAACTTTGCCGAAGTCTCATCCACTCCCTATGTGACTGTTAAAAATCACCCAGAAGAACTTTATAATCAGTAACATTTGAAGAAGGCAGAGCATTCTAAATAGCTGTTAGGTGCACATGCACAAAAAAGTTGTTTTTCCATGTTATACAGTACAGTTGTGTAAGCTGAGCTTACCACAGGAGATGTTCAAATGATTACTGCTGCAGTAGCCTTAGCTATATGGGTTATATCCAGCCAAGGATATAAAAGCCGGCCAGCTTCCAAAACTTCAGGATACCTTCCATATGCACAAACTGTCAAGCAGCTCGAGCTGAGCTGACTAAAAGACAATTTTGGGTGCAAAGCCCTTCAGAGTTTTTCTGCCAGCAGAGAGGGAGGGAGGGAGGCTGAGCCCTGACAGAACAATGCTAGGAGCAAAAAAATAAACATTCACACCCTGGCATAAAAAACACACCAAAAACAAGGGAAATGAAGGGAGGGAGCGGCTACTGCAGCAGTGATCATTCAAACATCTACTATTATGATAAGGTCAACTTACACAACTGTACTAAGTTCATCATATTGATCACTGCTGCAGTAGCCTTAGTTATATGGCTAGATTACCACAGCTAACTAAATTTGAGAGGTGGAAAGAGAAGAGTCTAGGATCCCCTGGAGAATGGTCCTAGCAAAGCTAGCTGTGTACCCAGAGAAAGAATCAAGTTTATAGGCTTTGTAAAAGTATGTACACAGGATCAAGCTGATGCTTCTAGAATCTAACCCTTTACAAAAAGCCACGCATGAAGCAAAAGCCCTGGTAGAGTGGGCCTTGACCCTGGCTCGAATATTTTTTTTATGGTGAGTATAACAAAAAGTAATGGCCTTAGACACCCATTTGGAAACAGCCTATTTTAACAGAGGATGCCCCCTTCTTCTTGCTGTCACAATAAATGAACAACTGATCCACAGATGAAAGATTTAGTTCTGTCAAGATAATACCAGAGCGGTCTATGGATATCCAAGTTTTGGAGTATCCTTTTCCCCTCATTTTTAGGTTCAGGAAAGAAGACGGGGAGATGGATAGTCTGGCTTAAAATAAACTTGGATACCACTTTAGGCATAAAAGAAGGATTGGCTCTAAAATAATACCTCTCCCTATGGAAAAATGACAGGGTTGGTTGACTCACCATAACAGCTTGCAACTCAAGATACCCTTCTTGCAGAGGTCAGAACTGTTTTCCATGTTAAGAACCTTGTCAACTATATTAGCTGGCTCAAATGGAGCAAGTGTTACCTTCTCTAACACAAAATTAAGATCCCAAGGATGGCCACCAATTTTCTTGGAAGTCTCTTATGCAAAACCACCTTCAAGAACATTTTGACATGAGACTGCATTGAAAGAGGAGGAACCATGGAAAGACATGTTGAAATGGCCGATAAATGATCCTTGACAGAGGAATAAGAAAGGCCATATGACAGTAACTCATACAAATTTTGTAAAATCAGAGAACAACTAGCCCTGAGTGGGTGTTTATTATACTGTTGCCACCAACTAGAAAACTTTTTTCCATTTTTTTAGTAGCAAGCTTTCTTGCCTCCATTAGTGCCTGATGCACATCCTCAGTAAATAGATACATAAAAGGAATTAAGATCCTAACATCCAAGTAATAAATTGAAGAGGACTGCTGTCAGGGTGCATCAAACACACCTGTTCTTCTATGAGGAGAGCCATTCTGTGAGGAAGCTTGTGATAATTTCACCTGGCCATTTCCAAAGGGGGGAACCACAGCTGCCTGCACCAAAAGAGAGTCACCACAATGACCTTGGGAGATTCTTTCTGAATCTTCACAAATTCCCTGGACATTAGTGGAAAGGGTAGAAAACCATACAGGAATATTTCTGTCCAAGAAAAAGAAAAGGCATCTGTCTTTCAGGCTTTCTTGCATGGAGTCATGGAACAGAATCTTGCCAGTTGATTTTTCAGAGAGGAGACAAAGAGGTCTACTTGAGAAACTCCCCACAAATGGAATAAATCTTAGAAGACCCCAGATCTAGTTTCCATTAATGAAGGTCTGCCCTAGCCTTGTTCAGCCTGTCTGCCACACAATTGCAATTTTGCTTTGATGGACTGTATGATGCCTGTAGAGAAAGACTGCACTGTGAAGCTATATTCCAAGCTAACATGGCTAGTCTGCAAAGAGGGTACGACCTGGTTCCCCATTGCTTGCTGATGTACCCCATGACTGTGGTATTTTCTATAACCCTTAAAGAGATCCCAGGGGTGAATGATGGTTCAGAAAGTTGAGTGCCTTGATCAGGGCAAGCATCTCCTTGATATTTATGCACTTGCTTCTGTCCTTGGTGTCCCAAACTCCCTGTACTTGTATCCCTCTTGAAACTGCTCCTCAAGTAAAGTCCAAAACATCTGTGGTGACTGACTAACTGCTTTGGAGCAAGGAAGAAGGGAAGACCTGGATTTAAGGATATGTGTCATCTCCACCAAAAGATGTCTCTTCTGACAAGTTTCAACACTGGGATTTAAAAAGATGAAAAGTGGTGATGCTGGGACCAAACAGATTTCAGATACTACTGTATCTTTCTCATGTGAAGTCTTGCCAGGGTATCGTGAGAACCATACATGCCATCACACCCCATATACTGAGGTATTCCTTGACAGTGATGGAAGTGTGAGTGGAAAACCTTAGAAACAAATCTAAATAAAGATCTATTTTCCTGTGGAAGAAAAGCTTTTTCAATTGACATGTCTAGTTGACATTCCAGAAACACATCCTGTGTGAAGAAGTCAAGAAAGACTTCTGAATGTTCTCTTGAAATCTCATCTTGTGCAAGCGATCTCTCCCCAAGACAGAGATTTCTTACTCTTTCAAAAAGACTCTGCAAAGATAAACAAGCCATCTAAATAAATAAAACTGTGTATACCTTGTAGCCTGCAATGAGCTATAACTTGAGCTAGACACTCTGTGAACACTTTTAGTGCAGTAGAAAGTCCAAAGGGTAAGGCAGAGAACTGAGAAAGTGATCCAGACACACACAACCTTAAGAAACATCTGAACTGTGGGTGAATAGGAATGTGAGGATAAGCATCTTTTGAGTCTAGTGTTACCAGGAAACTTGAAAGAAGAAGAGGTAACAGGTTGTGAAGTGACATTTTGAATTTGGGCACTACCACAAACAGGTTTAGGAAAAAAAGATTCAGGACTGGCCTTGAAGCATTTTCTTTCTGTGGCACTAGGAATATCCTTTAATAAAAACCCTTCACTAACTGGGAAGGAGGAACTGGTTCTATCACTCTTTGGGACGGCGTGTAATGAAGAACCGGTGGCAACAAAAGAGTCTGCTCTGGAGGATAAGAAATTCTCCACCCTCAGAAAGGGGGGGGGGGGGAGTTCCTCACACTGCCATCTGTAATCCTGAAGAATGATGTTCAGTACTCATTTGTCTGAGACACTCTGTTGCCAAAGAGAAAAATGGAGACTAAGGCTTTCAGAAAAGGGCCAGGGTGGGAAGGGGGTCATAATGTCTCTTTAATAATCATTCAGACTTGTTTGACTATCCTTGGCTTTGGGAGGTTTGAGTCTTATTTTTGGAACAACCTTGCCATTTCTTCATAAATGTCAGTTTACCTGAATTACTTTGAGGCTGTTTATTCTGTTTTTTTTTGCAAAAACTGGATAAGGAGACAATTTGGAAAAGCAGAGCTGAAAAACCTTAAGAGATTCTCTGACCAGCTTGTCCCTTTTATCACATATTTTGATCACTTCTGCAGCGCTGGGGCCAAACACTAAATCTCTATCCAAGGCAGAATTTAAAATCTCATTTTTAACATATCTGAGAGACTCTGAAAATGTAGCCATGCAAACCTCCTCAAAATCGTACCAGTGGCCATAGTCCTGGAAATAGTATCAGCAGTCATACATACATTGCATACAATAAGTAGTGACTTATGCAATAGAATAAACTAAGTTACTTAAAGCAGATTTTTCCTCACAAGAAGAAATTGCAGACAAAACATTCCTCATACTTTCACAATTTGTCAGAAGAAACTTTAACACGAGCCCAACAATTTTACTGCAGATAAAACATTCCTCATACTTTCACAATTTGTCAGAAGAAACTTTAACACGAGCCCAACAATTTTACTGCAGATAAAACCTTCCTCATACTTTCACAATTTGTCAGAAGAAACTTTAACACGAGCCCAACAATTTTACTGCAGATAAAACCTTCCTCATATTTTCACAATTTGTCAGAACAAACTAACACATGAGCCCGACAATTCAAAATTCTGAAAATCAAAGGTGCAGAAGTATACCCTTTTCCCCAAACCTATCAATAATTTTCCCATTCTCATCAGAAGGAGTGGGATTGGAATTAGCTTAGTGCTTAGCAGCAGTGGGATCAACTCAAGCTACAGTTGCTGGGTCAGGTTTGGTAATACAGTGTGCAAAAGTTTAAAGCACACAGAACTGGGGAGTCCACTTTTATAGGAAAGCCTCTCACAAGTGGAGTCCTTCAGGGATCGGTCCTGGGACCACTCCTCTTTGGCATTTACTTCTCTGAAGTCAAGGCCAATGTCAATGTCCTCTGGCTGAATAAATTTGCAGATGATTGCAAATTAAAAGCAGTTACAGAATCCCCAACTGACACCAATGTTCTCCAGGAAGAGCAGACAGACAAATAACTGGTGTCAGAGCCATGAACTAAAACTAAATGCCAAGAAATGCATAACAGTATCCTTCAAGAAGTCATCCACTCCTAGTAACTATTTCATTGACAACACACCCCTAAGAGTTAATGCAGTAGTCAGGGACATGGGGACACACACAAACAGTAATCTAGCCTTTGATCATTACGCATCTACAGTAGTGAGAAAATCATTCTATGTTGTACAGATTATAGGTCCAAGGAGGTCAATGTTCCACTGTATTCAGCATTCATCAGGCATATCACTGACTACAATGCTCCCTTTGGTATGTACCTAACCAAGCACATCCAACAACTAGAATGTCCACAGAGGTTCTTTACTAAAAGAACACATGAGATAAGTAACATGTCCTATACAGACCGCCTCAAGTCCTATCCCTGTATTCTGTCTCCAACAAGCTGTTGAGGGGAGATCTATGCCTAGCATACAAGGCATTGTCAGACCCCACCCTGATGGGCCTCCTGCATATCAACAAAACAAATAGCAACAGAATTACCTGTTCTAAAGACAAACCTTTCCTGTGATATAAATAGGACCTGCTGGAGAGACAGGTATATATCCCATGGAATACTCCTCCTCTGCAACAGGCTCCCATGGGGAGCAGAGTTCCTCCCTAATCCAATTGAAATGTAAATTGGAAAAGTGGATGGGGTACAGGAAATTCATCCCTGGTTTGGCACCTATGTTTCTAATGGACACAGGCAGCCTGTAAATGGTTCATCTCCCAGATCCCTACTTACACTTAATCAAGGGTACCAAAAGTTGTCAAGAGATTTGGAATGTGGCAGGTGCCCGAAGCTTTGGCAGGATATAACCTAGACAGCTAAGGCAACTGCAGCATTGATCAATATGACGAACATTTTGCAGTTACACCGAAGTGACAACAGTGATATTCTGAAGGCCTCTATCCATTTGCATACAATTCTTTTCTGGCTCAAACTGTGATTTCATATTGCATCTGAAATGCTCACAGTGCATTTGAAACTAGCATAAAATGAGATCTCTCTGCATTTCATGTAATTTCACAAACTCATAAAATTTCATTGAATGAATCAGTTGATAACATACTAATCACCAGCAGGTTGAGCCAGTACAATAACTGATATTATGTATGCACACAAACTACATGCATAGTATCTGGTCTACGAATATAATAACCAGAACGTACTATTCCAAATAATCACTTATGAGTAGTCCTTGCTGTTAAACTGTTATACAGCAAACATGTAACAGTGCTTCAGTACTTACTGGATGCATGGCCCTGTTTGTTTTTTTGTATGAAACCATGACAGCTTGCAGATCAGGGACAGCTCTTACTATCTACCACTCACAATTATAATTTTACTACCTACCACTTATGTCATCTTTGTAACTCAGGAAGTTTGATTTGCTACTCATTTTGTTATATATTGTAAACTTGCTATTATTTTCCCCTCTCTGTGTAATTACTGTATTTCAATTTTTTTGGTTTGTAACACCTGACTGGACCTGAAAATTCTCCAGAGGGATCAGTGTTGTTATCCTTGTTAACAAAGTTGTGAGAGGTACAAACGTAGTGGATGACAAAAGCTACATCATAGGAATGGTGCCTTGAGGCAAATATAAAAAAAAAAAAAGATATAAAATCACAACTCAAAAAACTGCATTCTGTGTTTTATAACTCAGTAAACTCGACCTTGTTCTAAGAGCTCCAGCAACCACAGTAGGTCTCAAAGGTAATTGTATGTCAATGCTATTATGATCGATAGTATTTGAAGATGGTACTAATATGTTACACTGCAAGTCATGCTCTTTTCTGCTTTCTCATTTTGAAATTAGTTCACAGTATGGTTGCACTACAGAAAAGCTGTTTATTTAATTGACTGCTGAAAGTTGTTTTAAATGAGTGCACCAACCCGAAGTTCTTTCGTAGAATCACTGAAGCTGTGCAAATGGTACAAAGCAGTATAAGCTGCTTTACTTCCACATTTAAATGCCTTAGCAATCAGTTTCTACTTTTAGAACTTGGCCATTTTGAAAACTGGTTCCTCCTATTTATTCCTATACCTACTTTTACATTTGTCTAAATAGCATGAATGTAAATTAACCATTTATCTGGCATAGAATCCGTATCAGTCATTATTTTAAACTTCCGCTGACTATACTGTATCACAGCTATGTGAACATTGTAAAGTAATCAGACTTCGGTTGCTAGTGAAATACAAACTGCTTAAATTTTTTGCGATACATTTTGACCCTACTTGTCATTTTAGCAGCCAGTTCAGTTGTTAAGACTCTACTGCTTGATAAATGTTATCTGTATTAATTTGTTTTTAATGTCACTTACAGCTGCCTTCATATCAGCATATACCAAGCTTAATGTATACTTGTAGTTACTGAGACATACAGATGCACCACAATTCTCTGATACATGCTTTTTAGATTTTTGCTCCTCTGTTTACTGCTAACAAAACAGAATACCTTAGGATGGTCATCTTCTATAAAGAACAAAACCTTCCACACCGTGTTCAAAAAACTAACTTTATACTTGAGTTGCCACAATTCTTTACTAAGGGCCATCTTATTTTCTGTTCCTGGAGATGAATGCAAAGAAACAAGTTTCATGTATGCATCAGAGAATGACAAAGATGCTGTAATATATTATTATTTTTTAATATGACTTTTACCTTTGTTACAATGCCCTCTGGCTATCTTATCAGAAAGGGGTTCATCACTGAAGTTTATTCAGCAAACCAATGGCAATAAATAATTAATTTACAATTACAACAACAAAGACTGTATATTATCAATACCAAGGGGCCAGTATTTTGGTACAGTAATTAAGATAATAAAATTCAGCTGAATAATGCCCTGCAGACACAAGTTTGATTATCACAAGCTTCATTCTTTACACTACATGATAAATGCATCAACCAAAAACAAAGCCTGTGTTACTTCTAAAAACAAGTAGTTATGTCTTGTGAACATTAGCCGGGTCATACCATAGTACTCAACACTACCTGTCTTATCCAGATTAGTTGAGAATCATATCACCTATGAACCTAAAATGAGTACTGGTCTCAGGTACAGCAAAAGGCCACAGCTAAGTCACCACATGTGGCTGAGTCAAACTGCTAGCATGCTGTGGTTAAGCTGTTTGCTTAACTTGGCTGGAAGAAGGGCTGGCCATGGGACCAGTAGTCTGTTCCACGGTTTCACAAAGACATACTGCACTGCAGCTACAGCAGTGCTCTGGGACACAGTGTGTCTTCAGCAGTAAAAGTGACAGTCACCTGAAACATCTAACTAGCCTTCAATTCCTGCATCTCCAGACTGGATGTATATTCGATGTGGCAGAGTTGTGATGTGCTTAGAAAACTCATTAGTTCTAAACAGCACCTAAAAACTGTCTGGCATTCGGGTACATAAAACTTACTGGGAAGGTTAAGATGCTACTGTCCTTAGGTATAAGTATGTAAGTGAATATGCAAGTGTGTCTTCTGCATGCACTGGTGTCCCACACAAGGATGGTTTCTGCCTTGTACCATTGCCTGCTGTATAGGTTCTTGCTAATGTGACCATAACTTGCACAATAGTTAATAAATAAACTATGTTTACTGATGGGTAAGATGCCTTTTAAGCTTCATAGCTGATTTTTACTGAAATTTACTTTTACCATCTTAAATAGCACTAGTAAAATTATACAACATTACTTATTAGTAAAACTATTGTGCATAAAACATGGAACAAATGTAAAACTACTCAGCAGTCATTCATAATGAATCACTACATAACCTACCTACACCATCAAAGAAGGAAGAGCACACTCTGCTTAGCACTATGGCCATGTGTTACAAATACACAAAATTCATCCATTCATCCATTTTCCAAACTATATGTCATAACACGGTCTGCAAACTGACTAGGGTAAACCAGACTTCCATACTTCCAGCAACAGTCTCCATCATTATGTGGGATCCTCAGGTATCCCCCAAGAAAGGCTGAGAGAGTTTCCAACATACTCTACATCAACCATATGATATGCTTCCTGTGACATGTGTAAGGTAAACTTCCCATGGAAGGAATCAACGGAGCATTCTCAGAGGTACACAAACCACCTCAACTAACTCCTCTCAACATGAGAGACCCAAAGGCTGTACTTGGAGGTCCTCCAAGACAGACAAGCTTCTCTTTCATTTCTCAACATTGTTTATTTATTAACCAGGTAGGCAGACTGGTCTAAGGTCCCTTTTCAGATGATACTCAAAGACACAAGAATAGGATGAACTCAACCAGAATTCATTTTTACACATTTTTACAGATGGAGAATTTTATAATCCCACAATTAAAGTCACATCATACTTCAATTGCATAAACAAGAGTAGTACTATTTAATGTTAACCATAGCAAATAAGGTAGATTACAGTAGCACACATCGCCTCACAGTAAGATGTTGTCCTGTTCGATTCTCAGCTAAAGCGTCTTCTGTGTGGAGACATGTGAATGGGCATACCTTCGTTGAAGGTTGTGCGTCAGGGCTGGCAACTCGGTACGTAAAAATCTACTGCCAATCATTAGCGGACCGGAGTTCTGCTGTGGCAACCCCTAACCGGGAAAAGCCGAAAGATGCAACAACAGTAGCACACAGCAATGGTTCTCTAGACTCAAACTAATACTGTGCTATCTTCTTCCTCATAACTACTGAAGTGTAAGCCCTAATGGCTCCTGCAGGTGGGGTTCTATGATACTTCCCTTTGGTATCTGCTCATAAGCCTGAATGGATATGTTTTTTTCTTTTTTTAATTTCACAGCTGTTCACCAGAGAACACTCAATTTTGTAGGTAAACAGACTGATTAGTTCATAATGAAAGATATTCACAATTAGCTTTTACATTTTTTTATGTTTCGTCATTGGTATTAAGGGTTCCTATTACTGCTACTCAAAACCAGTACTTTAATGAATTAATTATACTTGGCAGTCGTACAGGTTATTTTTATTTATATGCCATTCTTCTGTCAGCAAACAGAACAGATATTCTTCAAAAGGGAAATTCCATTCATCTTAAAAATCGAGTATGAACAACCATAAAAAGTAAACAAAGTTATAATTTAATGTAAGGGTTAGAAGGGGTATCAGCTGTCATACTGGGAATATGAAATGGTTAGAACCTGCTGGTAAACTACTGGCAGAGTGGTTTAAAGCTAAACATTATCTTGCATCTTGTATTTAACTGACTTGTTTAAAATTATAACTATTTATGTCATTCACTTTATTTGTACATCTAATAAAGTTAAACAGCTCAGTAGTAATTCACATTAAGGGTCTACCACTGAATCTCAATTTGTCTTTAAAGATATCGTATTGTACTGACTATTCATGGTACTACCACTACTGCCCAATATGTTACAAACATACAAGCTTACTATACCCCTAAAGTACACAAGTAAGTATGCTCAATGTTTGAAAGGTCGAGTCAAGCTGCGTTAGCCCCACATTCAGACTGCTAGAATGTTGAATACCGACATTATCGACTGTCCAAAACTTGCCCTGTTTCAGACCTATGCTAGCACTTGATCCTGGGTCCAGAGTAGTTGGGAGTTTCAGCATTTAAAATACTTTTTGTGCTTGCCAGACACTGGCATTCTTACCTTCAGGAGAAAGGTTTTGGTGAATGCTCGACTCGACCTTCCAAGAGTTCAGCATTCAATAGTAAACCATATATGTACATATACATACACACACACATTTTTTATATTATATATATATATATATATATATATATATATATATATATATATATATATATATATATATATATATATATATATATTTATATATGTGTGTGTGTGTGTGTATTCTTCACCAGATTGTCTTCTGCTTTTCTGCACGTGTCCATACCACCGTAATCTGTTCTCTTTGATCTTTTCTGCAATTGGAGCTACTTTGACTTCTGCTCTTATGTCCACATTTCTTCGTCTGTCCCACATAGTGCATCCTACCACCCTTCTCAGGCACTTCATTCCCATCATCTCTAGCTTCGTCATCTGTTCTGCCTTTACTGCCCAGGTTTCTGTACCATACAGTAGTATTGGTTGCACCACTGACTTGTACACCTTACTTTTCGGCTTCTTTGGCATTCTTCTCTCATAGACTATACTGAACAATTTATGCCAGTTGGCTGCAGCCCCTCTGATTCTGGCTTTGACCTCTTCATTCAGACTTCCCTTCTCCTCAACCACCCATCCCAGACAAGACACTATTTACCTGTTCCACTACCTTCCCTTCTATCTCAATTCTCAGCTTTTTCTGATTTCCCCAGTTTGCTGCCATTACCACTGTTCTTTTCTGTGCTTAGTTTCATCCCATGTGCCTTCAGTTTTGCATTCCATTGCGCTATACTTTTGCTGGAGTTCTTGTTCAGAGTCTGCCTGTAATGCCACATCATCTGCACACAGAAACTCTTGTTGATCTGTCCCATCCAACCTGTTTACTAATGTAGTCCATCACGAGTATGAACAGCAGTGGGCTCAGAGCTGAACCCTGGTGTACACCCACTCCCACTGGGAACCTTTCTGTGAGGCCGAACACTTCGTACTTGGGTCACTGGGTCCTTGTACATAGCCTGCACTAATTCTACCAATGTTTCTAGGACTTCGAACCATCGCAGTACTGCCTAGATCAGCTTTCTTGGGACCTTGTCATATGCTTTATCCAAGTCTAGGAATGCCTAGTTGGACTCTTTCCTCATCTTTAGCTTCTTCTCAACTATCTGTCTCACTGCAAACATCAGGTCAGTTGTGCTGCATCCTGATCTGAATCCAAACTGCTCCTCTCCCATCTTACATTCTACCACTCTGCATATCCATTTATCAATCACTCTCTCTAGACCTTTCATGCAATGTAATAAGAGTGATTCCTCTGTACTGCCCACAGTTGTGGATGTCTCTTTGTTCTTGCAAACTGACACGAGTATGCTTATTCTCCACTCATCTGGGATATGCTTTTCTCTCCACACGGCTACGAGTACCCTCAGGAGCCATTTCTCCCCTATCTCACCCAGCCTCTTTATCATATCTGATGACCTCATCTGAGCCCGCTGCTTTCCCCGACTTCATTTTCCTTAATGCTATTCATACTTATTCTAGGGTAGCCTCTTCTTCTCTCATCGTAGGCTGTTTCTGGGGCAATAGAGCTTCTGTGGGGTTTTCTTCATTCAGAAGCTGCTGGAAATACTCCTTCCATCTGTCTTTGATGTCCTGTGGACTGGTGAGCAGGTTGTTGCTGGCATCCCTTATGAAGGGTGTCTACCTTCTTTATCTTTCTGTCTTTGCCTTGCAACCTGATACAGTTTCTTTGTGCCACCTAAGGAGTCACTTTTCAGAAGATGGTAGAGTGCCTCTGATGTCCTATTCTTTGCTATTGCAACTGCTTTCTTAGCTTCTTTGTTAGCCAACCAGTATTCCTTCATAGCCTGGTCAGTCTTTTCTATCTCCCACTTTTTCCTGCACTCCTTCTTTCTTTTGATGACTTCCTGGACTTCTGCGTTCCACCAACAGCTTTCCTTATGTACTTTATTTTTGCACCTGACTCGGCCATATATCTGTTCTTTTGTTCTCACACTTGCTGTTTTGAGGCACTGCCATTCTTCTTCAACGCCACCTATTTCCTCCTCTTCTTGGGGTTCTAGATCCCCAAGTAATTCTTTGAACTGTTGTATTTTCTCTCCAGTCAACTTCCAGGTCTTCAACTTGGTCTCTCTTGACCTTACAGCCTTCTCTGACCACTGCTTGCAGCTGACTGTGGCAATCAGTGGTTTATGCAGTGGGCTGACTGTTTCACTGGGGATGATTTTGCAATCATTGATTCTTCCCCAGTGCCTTTTCCTTTCTAGGAGGAAGTCTACCTGAGATGTATGTTGGCCACTCTTGTATGTGATCTTGTAACTGCCTTGCTTTCTGAACCATGTGTTGGCTACTATCAAGTCATTTCCTAGACAGAAGTCTAGAATGGCCTCTACTTCTTTATTCATGCTGCCCCACCCATGTGGACCCAGGCAGTCCTCGTATCCTGTTCTGTCTGCCCTGATATGCACGTTCAAGTCACCCATTATCAACACCAATTCTTACTGTCTGGCTTTATCTAGTAGATCCTGCACCTGCTGTCTGAATGCATTCTTTTCCTCACTATTACAACCCTGCTGTGGGACACAGGGCAGCCTATCATTACACTGGAGTCTGATTGCCATAAGTCTGTCACTAATTCTGATGATATTCCTCACTGCCTTCTGAAGCCTCTCTCTCACCACAATTCCCACACCATTTCTAGCCTGTTCCCCTCCTGAGTAGTAGACTCTGGATCCCAAGCCAAGTGGCTTTGCTGCATTGCCCTTCCATCTTGTCTCTTGGATACATAGGATGTCCAGCCTCCTCCGTATCATCAGGTCATCCACTTCCAAGCTGCATCCTATGACTGAACCCACATTAAGTGTAGCAAATCTTAGCTCATGTTTGGCAGGTTGACTGGTTTTACTTCCAGCTGTCGCTCAATAGAGCTATCCCAGGTAACCCAGGCTGGGCAACCAAACACCGGCCAGCCAGTAGCTTATCGACGCTGGGCTTTATGGCAGGCACACACTGGCCAATAGGGGCACATACACCCCTCCCACTGTTAGCATGGGTCCCTGGAGTAGGTCGGAGTAGGCCAGGTCCTCAACCCACTTATCACTGGTAACTACCCATGCCCATTTGGCGACATTAGTCAACATGACTGAATCACCTAGAGCCATATTTTACACCATCAAGTGGCTAGCCCTGCCATGGCATGCAGTCTGGGATCTGTCTTCTCCTATCATGAGGATACTGAGCACCACAGTAGACACCCCAAAGCAGTTATTCTGTACAACTCTTCCACCTATATGACACCATATACAGTCTGTGCTGCTGCCCACAGCTCCATTCATTGGTGAGTTTGAGATGGAAACACTCAGCCTGCTTTTTCGGAGGTGGGAGGAAGCCCACAGAGACACACATAGAACATGCAAACTCCAAACAGGCATTGGTCGGAGGTTAGGGTCAAACCTTGTACCTTGTGCATGGGAAATGAAGACATTAACCATTATGCCAGCTGTATATTCGTAACATACACACATTATATATATATATATATATTTTATATATATATACATACATACACATATACACACACACACACATTTCATAATTTTATATATATATATATATATATATATATATATATATATATATATAGATAGCGTTACTTAAATTAAATGAATTCTCCTTATTTCGACTTGCATAATGAATCAATTTGATCTATATGTTGAGAATTAATCTCAGTGCATACAAAACTTAAAAAAAAATCTTGTTTGCAGGGGGGCAAGCACCCTGCACACGCCATATGGGGAGCTGTGCCCCCACACCCTATGTTAATTATAAACTCGAACTCCAAGATCGCAACTCCCCGGGAAAAAGGGTATATTCTTCTATCAGGGGACTGTTGATCTTGCACACCTGTCGACATTCTGCTTAGCTAACCAAACTTTGTCAATTAAACAGATGTTGACCAAAGAAAGGTTCAACTTTATTCAGCTCTTCCACGCATATACATACCGTTCGATAGGCATATACATTTCACTTCAAATGTTTAACCATGATGTACATACAAAATACAACATGTTACATATAATTTTACACAACAAACGGCACCTAAACTGGACAATCTGTAAGAACAACAATGTGAATACAAATAACATTTACTTCCACAAGAATGCCCTCAATGAGGTATATAGAATGTTTTGCGTTTTGTTATGCTTTGAAAGTGAAGTTTTATCTGTTTAGTCAGCTACCGCATATGTAAAATAGTAGCTGGCCAATAGTAATAAACTGTTGTACATATAAGCTCGGTCTCATGATCATAACAAACCAGAATCTTCAGGCAAGAGAATAATAGCTTTACCTCAGAAACTCCAAAAACTACTGTTTATACTGTATGATGAAGCAACAAGTTACTGTGAGTATATTTAGGAAAAGTTTTATAGGGCAGCTTTAGCTAAGGAAACAACCAGTAATGTTGGCACCAACCATACCTCTCAACCTCTTTGAACAAGAAATCTAGACAAAGCCTAAAATAATTGGGGGACAAAGGCCCAAATATAGGGACAGATTTTAAATATTCCTCTTACAAACTTAGAAAAATTGAACAATTCTGTCTCTTTAATGCCAATGCTTAAAGAAACGGCTAGCAGACTGTAAAGAAAATTGTAGGTGGTCTTTAAATGGTTAATGAAATAATATTTTAAACAAATGAAAAAACATTTTAAATTCCTGGTTTGTTTTTTATGCAACAGGAGCGTTTATGAAATAATGTTACTATGGTAACATTTAGTTAAAAGGAGTGCATTTAAAGTGGAACCTGTGTGTTGATTGACAGCCTTACAAGACTATCTGCAAATATATAGAGCTGAGTACATTTTTCTGTATTATAGAGCTAAATTGTTGCTTAGATATCTGTTGTCTTACTGTTTTACAAATATACAGATATCAGTATATACTTTTTTGGTTTTATAATTTGCACTCCGATTCCTTACATCTCTGTTGAAACCCCCCCCCCCTCTCTGTTCGTGGTTGTAGTTTAAATTTGGTGGCTTTTGCAGTGCCCGCCCCACTGTAGATTTGATCTAGGACACTCCCCCAGTCCCATCTCTTTACCGCATTCTACCTAATAAACCCTTTCTGCACTTGCTTTTAGTCCTTTTTAATTTAATTACATTTTTTCAAACTGTGTGTGGACTAATATTGCTACATACTCAAGTGTGCCAGCTTGCACTGCATGTGAATTGTTTTTACTACTGTTTTTGCTACTTTTCTGAAAAAAAAAAAAAATGTAAGCCTGTTTCCTACCTTTCCTGTAATTAGTGTTCCAGATACAGATTTGCTGTATCCAGGACTATTTGTAAGCTTCTGAGCCCCCAAGCCTTTCTGTGTTGGAGGGAAGCCTTCTAGCTTATCAGTGGGAGTGGTAAGCACTAGGTAACCTGTCTACCACATAAGGAGTGGTTCTGGCCCAGAATTTGCAGTTATTGGCCGTTTGGGCGGTCTTCCATCTCTCAACTTTCTGATTTGAAGGCCTGCATTTGCACTTGTTTCTGTCCTGTAACTCCTGGGCCCATCTCATTTGCTCACTCAAAAAAAAAAAAAAGGAAAAAAAATTATCTGCTTTTACTGTATTTGTGTTTCTTCCTACTTTATTTTGCTTTTGCGTCATCTTAAAAGTACTCAATTGTATTTATTACTGCTTGGTGTAACTCATTCTAAGCCTTTTAGTTTAAGCACTTGGACTTCAGACCAGTTATTTTACATTAAAAGGGTTCGTGGTCTGCACTCTTGTGGGAGGAGAGGCTAGACTCTGCCCTTCTGAGCTGGAAATTTCTGGTTAAAGGCTTATAGTGCCTGCATATTTGAACTGTTTCTTACTGAAATTGGTACACCTTGTTTGCTGTAGCATAGCCTAGATCCAGGCCTGCTGAATCTAGCTTTGTTTGTATGCTTGTTGTTTGTTTGCTTGTTATTTCCCTGAAACACTAACGCGGCTTTTCAGCGCTTCTGGGGATCCCTAGTGATATCTGCATTGCTTACTGTACTTATTTCCTTGTTTCACTTGAAAGAAAGTTACTGTTTGTCATTTTTGCATTGAAGTTACCTGTAACACATCGCATTTAAGTTACCTGGCACTTGCTCACTAAAGCAATTATACAAGTCAGCACTAAAAAATTAAAAGCACTACACCCTCACAAACTCCCCTTGAGTACCTTGTTCCCCATTGGCACTTTTTTTCAATTATAAAGGAATTCCCAATACTATTCTAGCATGTCCAAAGGCAAGGTGTCAATCTCCTCTCCGGTCCAGCTGGTGAATCTGGGAATCTTGAGGCAATGTTACAACTGCCTCATGTACACAGACAACCCTCTCCTCCTCCCAACAAATTCCAACACATGTGAGAGATGCAACCATATAGCCATACTGGAGGCTAAGCTCTCTCAACTCAGTACTGGTGAAACCAGTCAGGAGGAGAAGGAAACCACACTCATTACAATTCCAGTCTCACATAGACCTACCACGACAGCAAACCAAACACAAACACACAAAAACATACCCGGAGGCTCTAAATAAAAATCTGCCTAAGCAGCAGAGACCTCCAAAGCAAACACCCAAGCAACCGCTACCCCAAAACAAAACACGTGCAACACATAGCCCACAAAGCCAGTGTGCCGAACAGTCACAGCCCTTAAGGCTAAACACCACACCTGATACACTTGTAATAGGTGACTATCGTCAGGCACACTGATGTCCCGCTCACCAGGTTGAAAAAGAAGGTCACAGTGAGCTGCCTGTCGGGCGCTAGGATCCGCCACATAATACAAGCACTCAGGTCACTCCAAGGCAAGTACAAATATGACTCAGTCATTGTCCATGCTGGTGTGAATGACCTGAGATGTACCTCCCTGGACTACATGAAAAGAGACATAGAGGAGCTCTCTGAGCATGTAGCCCAGGCCGGTATGACCCTGACCTTGTGTAGCATCTTACCCTCACCAAGAATGATGCCACAATATGAAGACAAGATGATCAATTTCAACAATTGGCTTAAGTATTGGTGTCATTCAAAGGGGATCCAATGCCTGTCAGCCTGGGATGACATGCTCAACAAGCCACGATGCTTCGCTAGAGACGGCTTGCACCTGTCACCCCTGGGCTTTTGGATATTGGCAAAGGCTCTTGCTACCCCCATAGTGCCTTTTTTAGGCAAGGCTCAAAAGACAAACTCACCTCCACAGGTATCACAAGGGATAAGAAACTAAGAGTAATGCTACTCAACGCCAAAAGTCTAAACCTCAAGATGCACGCACTCGAAACTCTCCTTAACATGGAGAACATCGATATCTGTGCAGTAACAGAAACCTGGTTCAAGGCTCACGAGAGCACCCCAGCACTACCAGGTTATACCTCATACCATGCTTTTCGGCCCGAAAACTTGGACCGAACCACAAAAGGAGGGGGAGTATCAATATTAGTCAAAGATACCCACACTTCCAGGTTGGTGGCACAGCACGAAGCATCGGAGACTATCCATGTGCAACTAACAGTGGGTAAAACTGCCTTCCAGTTTATAGCCTGCTACAGACCACCCTCCCAAACCCAGGAACCCCACTTGGCCTTCCTGAGAACACTGGAAAATATGAAGGTCTCTCCAAACACCATTATATCGGGCGACTTCAACTACCCAAACATAGACTGGGAGCATTACTCTAGCTCCAACACCCTAACCCAAAGGTTCCTAGAATTTATAAACTCAAATGCTATGGAACAACTTGTTACCACTCCCACAAGAGGGGAAAACATACTGGACCTGATCATCACCAACATGAGGACTCTATGCTCCAGACCAGAAGTGTATCCCTCACTGGTAACATCAGACCATAAACTAATCTCACTGGATATTCACATCCCAACTCCACCCCCTTCCCTGAAAACCACAGTGAAAAACTTCTCTAAAGCAAATTTCACACTCCTCAAAACCGAGGTGGAATCCTTCAAAGCCCCCGGGCCTGTGGAAAATATGGCCCAGACCGCAGAATCCTTCATAAACGCATTCTATGAACACTTCAGGAACGCATGGATCATGCAATCCCAAATAAAACCAAGACCCAATCCTCCAAAAGGCAGACGTCCTGTCTGGTGGAACCCAGCCATAAACAAACTATACAATAGAAGGAGGAAGCTACTACATGATAGAGCAAAATCCCAAAAAGGGAAGGCATCTCTGATCAGTATTAGCAAAAAACTACGGGCACTCATAAAATCGTCTAAGGCCAGCTTCGAGAGAAAAACTGCACAGGACACTAAGGATAATCACAAGGCTTTCTTTAGTTATCTTAGGAACCTGGGTGGGAATTCCCAGATATGCTCAGAATTAGTCCAAAATGACAAAAAATACACCGAACCCACAGACATTGCCAACATCCTAGCTGACAGGTTCAGCGCAGACTCCCCCCCCCCCCAAAGGGCAAATATCTATCCCAGCAGAGTGCTGCCCCCCTGAAATCTTAGATGTTCAGGTAAGAGCTGCCCTCTCCAAAGCAAAAAACACAGCATCAATGGGACCAGACGGTGTTCCGGGCTGCGTCCTACATGAACTCCAAGAAGAGCTAAACCCAAACATAAAACTACTGTTCAATCTCAGCCTTACTACAGGATATGTACCCAAAGAGTGGCATACAGCAACAGTGGTCCCTCTCCACAAAGATGGTGCCTCAACGGATCCTGGAAACTATCGCCCCATAAGCCTGACTAGCTTGGTCTGCAAAGCTATGGAAAGGATCATCATGGATCTCATAAATAAAGATATTGGGGACCTACAGACACAGGATCCTACCCAGTTCGGCTTTGTTAAGGGCAGATCCTGCCTCTTAAACCTGGTTGATTTCTTTGAAACAGTCACCAAGGCCATTGACGAGGGGAAGGTGGTCCACACAGCCTACCTGGACCTCGCAAAAGCCTTCGATACAATACCCCACTCGAGCATTATAGATAAGCTCACCAGCTTAAATATAAACCCCTATGTCACTAGATGGGTTGCAAACTGGCTCAAGGACAGAACCCACATGGTTAGAATTGCTGGAGCCATGTCAGACTCCAAACCAGTTACAAGTGGCATTCCTCAAGGCTCAGTCCTGGGACCTCTCTTGTTCAGCATATATTTCTCGGAGGTACAGGCCAACACAGAAGGACTGTGGCTGACCAAGTTCGCAGATGACTGCAAACTGGGCGCCATAATCGACTCTTCAGCCGACACAAGCATCCTCCAAAAGGGCCTCATAGAAACAGACAACTGGTGCCAGAGCCATGGCCTCAAGCTAAACGCCAAAAAGTGTATAGTCATCCTATTTGGCAAAAACAAAGTGCCCACAAATTACCACATAGGTGGTAATCCATTAAGTACAGAAGTAATTAGGGACCTGGGGACCCAAGTTGATAGCAATCTCTCATCTGACAACCACATGGCCAAAGTGGTTAGAAAAACATTTTATATAGCCCACCTAATCATGAAGGGATTCACATCTAGATCAGGGGAGGTCATCGTGCCTCTTTACTCATCCCTCATCAGGCCCATAATTGAGTACAATGCCCCTTTTGGGATGTGCCTTACCAGACACCTGCAGCAACTGGAAAGACCCCAAAAGTACCTCACCAAGAGGATCAAAGGGCTCAAACAGATGCCATATGCTGCCCGGTTAAAGAAACTCCAGCTCTACTCAGTGGCATACCACCTGCTCAGAGGCGATCTGTGCCTGACGTATAAAGCCATGTCCAACCCGGAATTAATGGACATGCCGCACCTCAGAAAATCCAAATCCCATCGAGCTACGCGCTCGAGAAACTTGAACCTCAGCAATGAAATAAATAGGACATGCTGGAGGGACAGATTCATAACCCAGAGGTTCCCTTCACTCTGGAATAAAATCCCAGTCCAGGTTAGGCAGTGTCCCTCATTGACTCTCTTCAAGAGGAATCTTGATGAGTGGATGGGAGATCGTAGATTTACCCCGGGTATCACTTCTGTGTCACTGTTAGACAGAGGCACAGTATACTAACCTCGAAAAAGGGCATAGCAAAATTAATTTAAAATGGGTGGCGAAAGCCAAACACACTCTGGCTAGGCTTATAAATGCCCTAGGGCAGATAGCCTAGTATGAACGTGATTATTTCTTTCTACATTCATTGGTTATCCATGGACCAATGATTTGTGGTATTTTAAACCAAAAAATCTTGTAAACTTGTATTCTGATGAAGTCCCCTGCTCAGAGGGATGAAATTGCTTAATTTTATATTTGTACAATAAAATTAACTTCCAGCTACACCTCCATTGTGCAAGTGCTTTTTTGGACGAAAACTTAGAAAGTTGCTAGAATAAAAAGATGTGTGTTAGCATGCATTTTCTGAAGGATATGTAGTGTAAAAATGAAATGCACGTCAGTATTTAGTTACTTGAATCCTCAGTGATTTGTCAGAAAACCACAAATTCTAGGAGGAACAGACCAAAAATATGAAACAAAAATCTGAACTGTTGAAATGTAAGGCACCAACCACAGTGGTTATAAAACTGTACCACACCATTATAACGTTTGTGTTTTTTTTTTTTTGCACACCAGTAACCAGGATAAGTCAGATAACCGAGTTTATTCTTTTTCCTTCGGATACTTATTCATGGTGGCCTCTTGTGCTTTGATCTCAATACCAGCATGACTTCTAATCTCTGCCGTACCAGAATAAACTGGTTTAACACACCTACTGACTCACCATTGTTAAACAGTCTGTAGTACTTCTAGATCGGTTATTCTGCAAAAGAAAGTGTTATTCTTTCTGGGCATCTTGAAGTGAAATACTATGATTTTTTTTTAATGTTCATTATTAGAGATAAAAAATGTCCCCCACTAACCCCACTGTCCATTACAAGGCGCTATACTTTCTAATTTCAGTTAGAACGTAAAAAACTGACATGTAAGACAAAGTGTCACCTAACTTAATAAGCTGGCTAAATACATTTAGTATTCTTTAAATCACTCACCAAAATTACCAGTAATAAAACCACCCACATGGATAAATGCACAGCATATGTACATACCAACACTGCTAAAATGTGAACCATACAATGAAACAGCAAGCTCCCCTACACATGCTCAAGTCAAGTGCCAGTAAATTGCTGGAAAAAAAAAAAAAAAGGAAGGCATAATGTTGATCACTGCCGGTGCGATTTATAATGCGAGCCAGCCATGATTAATTTATTTAGGGACATTTCTCCCTTTCTTAGAGTTGGTGCGGCTGTGGATTTGTTCAGGAGGTTGGCAAAAAAAAAATTAACAAAAACAAAATGTTCATGATTTTCAGGCATTTTTTTCATCCACTTGGAACACTGGCTTTCTGTAAGTTGCCTTTTCATAGCAGAACTGAAACAGTATTGGCTGACAGTTCAATTTATTTAATGCATGGGTATCTAATACACACACACACACACACTAATGCATGCACATTTGTGTTTTTACAAACATATATATATACATATACATACACACACGATGCAGACCTATAAACTCACATCTACACAAACACATACAATTATTATTTTTTTTAGTTTTTATTTTAAAGTTTATGCTTAAATTTCCAAAGGGGATAATCCCACAATTCATAAAACATGACACATTAACAATGCACAGTTAAAACAAATACTGGAAACGAATTTACTAACTTGACTACCATGGCCTAAAACTCATTAAATCAACGCAGAGCAACGATATGCCCAACAAAACCGACACACTGACTTCTGCAAATCTCTCCATATCCTGAAAGTTGGCCTCATTTTTTACTCTAAATGTCTGTGCTCCACAATTCTTCTCTCAAAGGGTCTGTCACACATTCTGTACGAAGAGGTTCTAATAGATACCCGTATTAACTGATCAAAATAAAGTTATACATATGAAGTAACTCATGTTAACCTTACTATGAGCTCCGTGGGACATTTTTTGTAGAAATGTCAAATTTTGCCGGAAAAACATACCCGTGACCAGTACAAGAGACAGATATTTGTGTCCTATAATCTCAGGGTACTTGCTATGTTTTCGATGTTTCCGCAAGGCACAAGTGCCCAAAGACAGACCTGGACCCTCGCAAAGTGGGACAGGTGGGTAACGCTATCCCTTCTAAAACTGGATACTTTTGGAGAAAGTGGCGAATTATACTTCATAGATAATGAAGTAGACATACAGTACAGGTTTGTTTTACTTCAGAAAATAACATATAAATGTATATTAATGGGGGCATTAATTCACATTCTCTTATTATGTCAGTGTCTCAAGTTAATAGTGCTAAGTGTCCCTGATTAGTTAACGGTTTGTGCCCGATTCGTTGAGACCTATGTTATAAAAGCAGGCGGAAGACTGAGAAAGGTGCCACACCGAGACGTACCAGCTTACTCACGGCGCACTCCAGCCAGTGTGTTGAAAAACAGAAAATAGCACAGTACCACTAACAAACCACTCTAGCATAATTATCTTACAAAAGTGTACTTTCAGATTCGCATTTATTTAGACGGGGTGGGCACGGAAAATGAGAATTCCAACCGTGCGTGTATAGCGTACCTGCCCCATGCACTCAGGCTGTCGTACACTTAGTCCGGGTTTAGTTTACAGTTCAGTGCGTTCATTTATTAAAGCAACGCTGCGTAGTTTTTCTTTTGTTTTCTACACGCAGTGCAAACGGTCTAATTTTTGTAACACCCAAGTTCAAATTACACCGCTTTTACTAAGACAAGAGAGAACGAAAAGCAGTTGTACTTACAGATCGGCTCTGTACTGTCTTCTCGCCTTGCAGAAGTGGAACCAGAAAAATTGACATCAGCCTTTTACTAAACAGTCAGAAGTGAAATGAAAACAAAAAGTTCTCTTGAGACTTTGTGGAATGCAAACACCACCCTTTAACTAAGGTTCCTGATATTACTAGTTCCCTAGCGTACTAGAGATCGTATCAGTTACAGAGACGCAACTTTGCGAATATACTTTTAGTTTATAAAAATCTAAATGTGAGGACTGCCGCTGTGCCCATTTTCAGAACAATAATAATAGCAATTAACATTTTAATGTATAACAACGCCAAGTGAAACTAAATTCTTTACTCTACAAATTACACAGGTAGTTAGGATGTTACCTCAGCAACCCTCAATATTATGGAGTTCATAACCTGCAACCTGTTAGTGCAAGAATTCTGGATAAAACAAAGCATATCTCTCAAATCGGTACTTACGTATTATCGCAACCAGATTTTGCGATACAATATTTGGGTTGCCACCTTTTCAAATGGCCAAAGTGGGACATTTTTGGTACAAACATCAGATTTTACAGGCCGACACATACCCACATTCAGTACAAAAGTTAGAACTTAACTTTTTTGCCTAAGAAAAGCTTATTCTTGTAGCATTTTAGTTGCTTATTCTGTTTCTTATAACATTTAGGTATTTTAGATGCAGATAACTGTTTTATGCAACTATTACATAAAATAGAGGAAATAATTTTGTCCTAAAATCTCAGGACATTTGCCATTTTTACAATTTTTTGTCAGGACACAACTGCCCAAAGAGGGACTGTCCTTCGCAAAGTGGGACAGGTGGTAACCCTATACAATATACGTTTTTGACATTTACTTAAATAACATCAATGAAGTGTATTAGGGAAGGGTAAACTGTTACAAAGTGTACTGGGATATTGGTGGTGCTGTTTTTAAAGATTTAACACTTAGAATTTTAGGATTTGTGGGTATCGTGCTGTAAAGATGTCGAGCGTTGAAGTCAGTGAAAACTGTGGCTGCATGTGTACGTATGTTGGCCTGAAAGTTAACGTACGATGTTAGGTGGTTTCCTACTGTGGAAAGGATTAGTTTTACTGCAGTTCTCCTAAATTAATCAGGAAGAGGAGATGGTTTACAAGAAGATTCTGATAGCAGCTTGAGAGGGTATGTTAGCCCAGTAGAGTAACAGGTTTTAAAAGCATAACCTTGTAACAGGATGCTGTGAGCAGTAAAAAAATATATTACATATGCATAAATGGTAAACAAAGGAGAAAGTTCCTCTGTGTAAATATCACAGAATGCAAAGACCAATGTGAAACACTGAGTGTCCAAACCCTGAACAAACCAGAAAACGTACATAACACATCCGTATGAGGAGTGCAACAGATGGTAACAGAGTTGGCCAAACAACACTTTCAAAAAGGCATCACTTCCATTGCATACTCCTTAGAAAGTGCACTGAAAGGCTGTCATACCACCGCCATTGCAATCGTTAAATACTGTCAGGTGTAAAATTCGGGATCAACCAAATACTCACAGTGTCATGAGTACACATTGTACCAAGCTGCCCCACAGTCATAAATTCTGGGACTCTGACATTGCATTACAAAGACTGTTATTCATCCCTCAGGTTTATTTACTGTCACAGTGACTCCTATCAGAAAAGTATTCCTGGAGAAAGACAAAATGTGACCATTATTCCTCTTCCTCAGTCACTGAAGTGTGTGGTGGTTTTCAGACTTTCAGAAATAAAGTGATTTTACGCATGTGACAGATACCCACAATATGTTATTTTTTTTCTAAAATCTCTTTATTTCAATTTTCTTTTTTCAAATAATAACAATACGGTAACTCAAAAACACAAATAAACAATACAAATACCTATCTAAAGAAAACAGACAACAATCTCGTTCCGAGAAAATTATACACTCACATATATACACAAGAAGTCACTACATCGTCAAGTAACGTATGAGAATTCTTATGTTCATTTGGTCTCATAAGGGATAGTTAGAATGGGGATAGTCTATATATAAAGTAAAAATAGAAATTTAACCATTTATTTGTATGTTTAGGAAAAATATCCAGTGACACATATACTAAGAAAAGGGAGAAGATGCAAGAAAGTCTGGTTATACTACATGCATTTCTTATTTAAAGGTTAGCTTTTCATGACAATTTGTAGGCAAATTTTATTTGTCAAGAATTATATCTAGCAAGTAACCTCAATATTTTTGATAATAGCGTTTGTTTTTTGTTTTTGAATAAATTAATTTGTGAGATGAGATATATTTGATAGCAAGATTTCTAAAATTTTCCCATGTAATTGGTGACATGACATTCCAATTCTTTGTAATAAAGAATTTAATAAGGGCACACATCGTAATAAAAACATGTTTTAATATTTTTGGGAGTTGATTGATATTAATGTACAATATAGCTGTCTCCCAAGTAAGGGTTGATTTTTCATATCCCATCTTCTCTAATCTTACTCTCAAGGAACACCATACGTTGTGTATCTTAGTACAGTTCCACATGACATGTAAAATATCAGCTGTTTGATCCGGACAATGGGGACATATGGGCGAAAAGTTAGGATTGAATTTATTTAATTTAGATAAGGTATAATACATATTGTTATTTACCATAATTTGTGTATATAACAGCTTCTTGAAAGGAATGAATTTGATTGTATTTTCAATGGCTAGTTTCTTATTTTCTTCAGTCAGTGATTGATTTTTCGTTTGCCAATAGTTTGAAAATAATAGAGTTCTGATGTTTTGCACTCATTACAATTTTATAAGTCCTAGAAATTGTTCTCCCTTTAATCGCAAGATTTTCAAGTATTAATTTAACTAAATCTATGTTCTGTAAGTCAGTGTGTATTTGTAAGAATTTAGCTTTTATAAGATGATGAAGTTGGTTAAGGATAATACTATATTTCATAGGAAGTTTGAGTTCAAGTCTCATTTGCCCTGTGTTAGAGTCTTTCCATTGGTATATATCTCATATTGTGTAGTCTTTTATCAGGGGGTAGTTTGTTAGATTTACTGGTTTATTATTTATTAGTAAATTAGGATTTAGGTGTAACGGTTGTATAAGGGCAAAAGCGTCAGCTAATTGCAATGATTTAAATAGTTTCTGAGTTGTAAGAATCATGTTTTTAATTAGTGGGTGTAAATTCTTCGTGTATATGCTAGCCTGGTTTAAATTCAAGAATGGTAAGGATTTGATATTACAGCCAAGGGATTTCTACTGTTCATACCAGATTTTGGTCCACTGGGGTGTCCAGGTATTTATATATGAGTCATAGTTTATTATTTGTATTAGTCTGTATACAGTAATTATACTATAGTAAAGCTTAAAATCAGGTAACCCCAATCCCCCCTTATCTTTGGCGAGTACAAGTTTTGCATATTTAATTCTGGTAGATTTGGGATACCATAAGAATCTTGATATAGCTTTTTCCATGGCAAGGAAGAAGTTTTGGGGAATATTTGAAAAGGTAGCATTTAATTGAAAGAGTATTCTTGGTAAAAAAATCATCTTGACAACACTAGCTTTTGACAGTAAAGACATATTAATGTTCTTCCATCTATCCATATTGTTTTGAATACTAGTCCATGTAGTTAGCAGGTTATTGTTTATAATATCTTTGAAGTCTGAAGTAAATATTATTCCTAGATATTTTATCTGGTAGTTTATTTTGATCTCACTCATAGGAAAGTACAATTCTTTATGCCCTATAGGATTGAGGGGAAATATGTGTGACTTGTTTAAATTTAAATTATAATTTGAAACTACCAAGAACTCATCAATAACTTTAAATACTTTTGGGAGGTCAGTAGTGGGGAGTTGGAAGTATATATTTAAGTCATCAGCAAAGGCCGAGTATATAAGATTTGTATTGTGGATTCTGGGAATATGATGAAAGTTTTTTTGTGAAATAAACAGAAGGAGGGGTTCTAGATAAAGATTAAATAGGTATGGCGAAAGAGGACATCCTTGTCTTATACCATTGGATAAGAGTATAGGGTTAGTTATAAGTTTATTTACCTGTATAGTGGTAGAAGCTTTCTGATACAGAACCTGGATCATTTTAATGAATTCTTGAGGAAAACCATATAAAGGCAGTATATTAAAGAGAAAGTGTAAGTTTACTCTATCAAAAGCTTTAGTTGCATCTACTGTAAGGGCATATCTGGGGCATTTATCCCTATTAAGTAGTCTTACAATGGTATCTAAAAGGAGGGTGTTGTCACTTGTTTGCCTGTTTGTCATAAAGCCCATTTGTTGTTGGGAAATAATAGAGGGGAGTATATTTTAAGTCTGTTTGCTATAACATGGGCTAATATCTTAATATCAGTGTTTATAAGGGCTATTGGTCTATAATTTGCTGGATCTGTTGGGCAGAATGCGGTTTAGGAATCAACACTGTCTTTGAGTTATTTAAGTATAGGTCTGTTATACCATATTGTATTATATAGTTGAAAACTTTTAATAACACTTTGGAGATAGGTTCCATGAATAGCTTATAAAAATCCGATGTGTATCCATCAGGCACAGGGAATTTACCTAATTTTAGTTTGTTTATTGCAGCTTTTATCTCTTTTAAATGTAACGGTGATTTTAAGAGTTTCCTTTGATCTTCTGTAATTTGTGGAACGTTTATATTATGTATAAAATCCTCAAATCTGTCTGTAGATGATGATAAGGGTATATTGTATAATTTCTTATAAATATCTTCAAAAGCGTCCACTATATCTTGATCTTTATATTTCACCTGTCCTTCATATTTTATTTCTTTGATCCTAGGAGGTCCACTTTTTATGTTAATTAGTCTAGCTAGGAATTTTGATGGTGTTTGAGCCCATTCTGAATATTGATATATTGACCTTAATTCTAAGAAGGAGATATTTTCTAAATAGTATTTGTGTAATTGTCTTTGCCAATCGATTATTTTTCCTCAAGTTCTTTAGAATATTTTTCCTGAAGTTCTAGTTCAGCAGTGTTTATTTGACACTCTAGTTCATTCTTAAGATTGTTATACTTTTTTTTGAGCCATGCAGATTTTTGAATACTAATACCCCTGATGACCGCCTTGATAGCCGCCCATTGTATGTCATATGGAATTTGATCAGATATAAAATCATTTTGAAGTTGAGCTAGCACATTCTGAATTTCTTGTGTAGTTTCTTGGTTTTGTATAATTTTAGGATTTAACGTCCAGGTATTGAAATAGGAAATATTTTGTTTATGAGCTTGAAAGTTTATTAAAAGTCTAATTTTGGAATGATCTGAAAGAGTTCTAGGTGATACAGCATAATTTATTTTGTTAGAAAGGAAAGCAAGAGAAATTAGAAAAGCATCTATCCTAGACCAAGTTTTATGAGTGGCTGAAAAGAAAGTGAATCTCGATATTGTTTTATCATATTGAAATTTAACATAAGGGTCAACTAGTTCAAATGTATTTTGTAATTCTTCAAGTGCTGTAGTAGTAGATTGTGATTGTCTGCTTTTATTATGCGATCTATCCTTATCTAGATTTAGTAAAGCATTCCAGTCCCCACCTACAATAAACAGATGATTTGGGTATTTGGCTAATATATTAAAGATTTCATAAATGAAGAGCTGTTGATTTGAGCAGGGGCTATATATATTAAGAAAGAGTAATGGTTTGTTTAAAGTATGATATTCAGTAGTAAATAATACCCATCTTCCCTTTGAGTCAGCTTCATAGGAAGTAATCTCACCTTGGAAGGATTTATTTACTATAATGGCCACTCCCCTGGACAAAGAACTATAATTTGCAGAAACTATTGTTTTAACCCATTTTCTTTTCCTTTCTCTAACCCAAAGTTGGTCATTTAAGTGAGTTTCTTGCAAGAAAGTTATATCAGCCTTAGTTTGGTATGTGAGGTGAATGATTAAATTTCCTTTCTTTTTATCTACCATCCCTTTAACATTCCAAGAGTCTATGGTTATCATTTTTTATTAATATTGTTGAAGTTTCTCATTAGTTGATACACAAAAATACGGTTATAAACTTTTTCTGTTAGTGTATTTACCTTAAGAATAAATGTTGTGACTTCTATACTCCTAAACTCTAAATAGGTGCCTAACCACCTATCCCTCTGTATTTGTAAATGTGCATGAGTTAAGAAACTAAAAGAAACTATTATTTTTAACAACAAGAAGTAGATATATATCAGAGGGATGTCAGTAATACCCATACTGTTCCAAATGCGAACAGTCATCAGCTAACAGACTGTGCCCATCCCCGCTCCTTTTATTATTTATATACTGCATATTCATTTTCAGACTTCTTAAATATTATATTAATTGTGCCCTTAGATATTATATAGAGAGAAAAGGAAAAGTAGCTGTTATAAAAAGTTTTGTAGTAACAGCAACATATTATAATTCTTAACATTTCAAGAGTTATTAAAGAGTTAACAAAACAATATTTTCAAAAACCAAGTACAATATATGTATATTTTAAAGAAGGCATCATTTTAAAAATTCAACATTTGCATTATTCTTGCTAACAGCAACTAACTGTGATTCTTTAAAATGTGTTGGAAACCATACAAGCAATCATTGTGAACTCATATTATTAATTAACCAGTGCCATCTACTGGACAAACAGGGAAAAAAGGAAAATGTTTTTATACTTTGCTCATAGACACCTTTAAAGGTAACTCAATGGCTATACCAGTAGAATAATGATTATATATTTTAAAATTTAAAGAACGCAGCACTTTAAAATTCAACATTTGCCTTATTCTTACTAACAGCAACTAACTGTGGTTCTTTAAAGGAAAACAACAGGATATTAAAGCAGATTCCCCAACCTGCTGACTCTTCCAGTCCCTGTTCTTTGATAAAGCTTAAAAAAATCATCCTTGCAGCTTTAAAAAATAACCCACTCAACTGTTTTCCCTGTTCTGCTTCCTAGCTTTCTATACTGTTTTTGTTTCACTTTGCAAATCAACTTGAAAAACCTGTAGCTGGCTCTGAAATTATGATGTCACATCTGCCATCTGCTCTTGCTCTAGCTATCGGGATGTTTCCTCCCCCAAAGTGATGTAATCCCCACCTGATTTGCATGCTTTATAGAAGAGCCAGTGTTCCTCCCACATTGTGATGTCAGACCTGCCTTACCCAGCCCACTCAACCTAATAAAACCCATGCGGTGTGTGGAACTCCTTTTCATTGTACGTGTATCCTGTCGACTGCATTTGTTTGAGGGACTACTGAAAAGTTTGGATTGCCTGCATCTTCGTCTGCATTTTTTGCTTCATTGGTAAGATAAGTCTTCCTAGTGAATTAAAAATGTAATTCTACACACAGCCCCTGTTTGAATGCACTTCTAGCCCTATTTTGTTCTGCCTGATATAGTTTATGCTTCTGTTTGAGGGTGCCACATGGTTCACTAGTGTATGCTGCTGTCGACTATCTAGATTAGCCTTCTGTTGTATTTGCTTGCTGCTGATATATAATTATATGCATTTTGTATATTATTATTGTATTATGGTTATACATTTTATTTGATACTGCTGGTTCTCGGTTAATTATCTAGTTGTTGTGTTCCCGTGTGTGAATGCTGCCTTCTGTTTTAGTCAGGTCCCATGCCACATGCTGAATTCAGCTTGGAGAGTTTTATCTGTGTTTATCTTCGTTACTGATGCTCAGAATAAGCCGTCTCTTCTTTTTTTTTATGCAATTGTTGGTTTATAGTGATAGCTCGTATATTTATCACTACTGCTGCTCGTTTGTTTTTTCTAATTTTAACATGTTATTAATGCTCATTTCGGCATCTGTGTGCCATGCTAGTTTATATATATTTATTTTTCTGCTGCACATTAGTGTTTCATGCAGCCGTTTTAAAGGTTAGAGCGAGTTGGACTGCAATTGCGATGTTCTCTCGTCGGCAAGTATCATGTTTACATGCCCTTGTTTTGCTGTGTATGCTGTGGGCCATGTTTGTGTGTGCCAATATCCTCTACATGTTTGAAAAGCCCCCCTCACCCCGAAGAAAGTTTCTATTTCATGGTATATTCTGAACCAAGTTAGGTACTGCTGTAGATATTTTAGCTCTGTGAGCTGTTCTTGGTATTGCAACACCTAACACTTCTATTTAAAAAATCCGATGAAGTGTAATGTTGGTGTGGGTCTGAAACTGTTCTAACTGAAACCTCCGAGGTCTGGAAGGGGTTCTGCTGAGTCAGCATAGCAGGAGCATTCATTATGAATGGAGAATACTATATAATTTCATCAGCGGCACCCATTTATTTCCACTTATATGTATTATTAGCATTGATATTTTGCAATAACACTGGTCTTGTACGAATTGACTGTTCGCTCAGGTCTGCTAGATTGTCTTACTGTAACACATCAGTAGCTTTAGTGGTGTTAACCGTACCGTGCCAGATTTTTCAGTTATGGACATTGAAATTACTTTATCAGCATAGGCAGTATGATTAGATACTAACTTTATTTCAGGGCTGTATGGTTTAATGTTGCTCCTTGTTTAGCTTTATAACGTGTTTAATGCATCTCCTCTAAACATTCCTGTGTCTATTTTTAGTACCACTATACAAGGATATAATGGGGGTTCACACCTGTGGTTAGTTGGGCAAGCAGCAGCTCAATTCAGTCATGTTTTTGGACCAGTATAACATTGTATTAGTGCTTTAAAAACATTGAAACACCTCCTCCATATGTTTTATTCAGAGCTGAGGGGGATCAAAATGTATGAAAGGCACTGTAGACTTTAATAGCCAGAGTGATTACTACGGTTCTGAACTATGTTTCTGTGACTGCATATATGTGTGTGAATATTCTAGGGTAAGGAGTGCTTCCAGGTAATACATTTTTTTTTTATATTTAAACTACTAGCATTGAGAAGCAGTACCTTTAGGTATTTCTGATTGATATTTATTATGTTGGTGGGCTTAACTTGGCATATCCTAAAAAAGGCACTATGGTGACAAAGTTTTTGCCAATATTCAGAAGCCAAGTGGTGATATGTGCAAACCATCTCTTGAAAAGCATAGTGGCTTGTCGGTTATGTCTACCCAAGCTGTCAGAGATTGGATTCCCTTGTTGTGACACCAGAAACTAAGCCATTTGTTGAAGTAGGTCATTTTTGCTGGCCCTGTGGTATAATCATTGCTGAAGGTATGATGCGAATCAGGGCTAGATTCATACCCACCTGGGAGTCATGTATTCAGAGAGCTCCATGTCCCTCTTCATATAGTCCAGTGAGGTATCATGGACTATGACCTTCATACTGGTTCTTGTGTTTTAAAGCCACAAGTGCGTGTGTGTGTATGTCAATGCAAGCAAGGGGCAAGTGTGTGTGTGTGTGTGTGTGTGTGTGTGTGTGTGTGTATGTGTATGAATGCTTACTAAGCTGGGCATTAATCCCTACGTCACTCGATGGGTTGCCAACTGGCTTACTGACAGAACCCATGCTGTAAAAGTAGCCCACTCCAAATCCAGCTTCTGACAAGTCAGAGTACCTCAGGGGTCAGTCCTGGGACCGCTCTTGTTTGGCATCTACTTCTCTGAAGTACAGGCCAACACTAAGGGATTCTGGCTAACAAAGTTCACAGATGACTACAAACTGGGAGCCGTTATTGAATCCCCAAATGTTGTGGATACTGTAGATCTTACAGAAACAGATGCTTGGTGCCAGAGCCATAGGCTCAAGCTCAATGCCAAGAAATGTATAGTTATCCCCTTTGGGAAAAGACATGTACCCATTCTGGGACATGCTACACTTAAAGAAATCCCAATCCCTCAGAGCCACATGCTGCAGGGATCTAAACCTTGTCATCACAATAAACAAATGCTGGAGAGATAGGTTCCTGACCCAGAGACTGCCCAGACTCTGGAATAGACTGCCCATACATGTCAAGTAGACCGCCTCTTTGGCCCTCTTCAAACGGAACATTGACGATTGGATGGGAGAAAGAAATTAACCCCAGGGATCATGTCACTCCCCCTGCTAGACAGGGGTTCAGGGTAGAAAATAGTGTGGAAAGTAATAGCCAGGGAATAGTTAGGGCTAGGCTTGTATAAGCCCTAGGGCCGATAGCCTAGTACCAACCTATGAACCTATAGTTAACAGACTGCTATCAGAAGGAAGAAGCCCTTGGGTCATTTTAGCTTGCCAAACAAACTTTATGTCTGTGTGATAAGGGGCAAGTGTGTGCGCATCTGTGTGATAAGGGGCAAGTGTGTGCACGTTGTGTGATAAAGGGCACTCTGCCAGTATCTTCTGAATTTTACAAGACCACTTTTATCTCGAAAGCTGTCCCAGCACAATCTGGTAGTTAGATGTAACTTTAAATACACTATACTGGTATGTTCTTCATATACTGAATTGATAAAGTCTGTTTTGTGATTTAGGATTTAGTGTTGAATTGTCACTTAATTCCTGTAGGTACTGGTGTGCCTTTGCTGAGTATTTTTTTTCCCTTTGGTTGTGGAACTGTATAGTTATAAAGACAGGAAGAATTTGATTGTTCCCAGGTGGTGTGGGCATGGTTGCTTAACCCTCCTCTCAAAACCGTAACACCTTTAGTTTTGCAGCCATGTTTGGATGGATTTGGATCAGGGTGATTGCAGTTTATAGGTCTCCTTTTTGCTGGGATTTATGTAAGACCCCTAAAGTGGGAAGGGTGAAAGTTTAAAAATAAAACATCCTTCATGAAAGGTCTGAGGTGGAAGATTGTGTATGTGGTTATGCTGATAAGAACTGGAAATTCCTGTGTTAACACTAATGTACAGTAGACAGTTTATTGGACTGTGCTGTAGAAGCTGAATCTGTGGACAGGTTTATTGGGCTGTGTAAAGTAGGGCTCACTAGTGTTGTATTAAAGTACTTTAATAATGTTGTAGGTGGAAAACTGTTCAATGGGTGCATTTCATGTAAAATTTGAATGGAGCAGCTTGATGTATAAGATCTGTATAGTCATGTGTTTCTGTTTCTGATGTCTGCACAGCCAAATTACATAATTACTCGTGCATTCCTCAGACGAAGGCCTGGGGTCATTCTTGGTGTTGCCAAACAAACTTGTGGTTATGTGTGTGAAAGGGTGAGTGTGTGAGTTGAGTGAGTGTGGTGTGTGAGTTGAGTGAGTGTGGTATGTGAGTTGAGTGAGTGTGGGGGTGAGTGAGTGTGGGGAGCGAGTGTGGGTGGTGAGTGAGGGTGAGTGAGTGTGGTGTGTGGGTGGGTGAGTGAATGTGGTGTGTAGGTGGGTGAGTGTGTGGGGGTGAGTGAGTGTGGGGAGCGAGTGTGGGTGGTGAGTGAGGGTGAGTGAGTGTGGTGTGTGGGTGGGTGAGTGAATGTGGTGTGTAGGTGGGTGAGTGTGGGGGGTGTGGGGGGGTGAATGTGGGGGTGAGTGAGTGCGAGTGTGGGTAAGTGAGTGTGGTGAGTGAGTGTGGTGAGTGAGTGAGTGTGATGAGTGAGTGTGGGTGATTGAGTGAGTGTGAGTGAGTGTGAGCGAGTGTGGGTGAGTGAGTGGGTGAGTATGTGTGGTGAGTGAGTGTGTGTGGTGAGTGAGTGTGTGTGGTGAGTGAATGTGCATGTGGTGATGAGTGCGTGTGGTGAGTGAGTGTGTGTGGTGAGTATGTGTGGTGAGTGAGTTTGTGTGATGAGTGAGTGTGGGTGAGTGAGTGAGTGTGGTGAGTGATGAGTGAGTGTGTGTGAGTGAGTTTGAGTGGTGAGTGAGTGTGGGTGAGTGAGTGAGTGGTGTGTGAGTGAGTGAGTGGTGTGTGAGTGAGTGAGTGGTGTGTGAGTGAGTGAGTGGTGTGCGAGTGAGTGGGTAAGTGTGGTGAGTGGGGTGGGTGTGGGTAAGTATGGTGGGAGGTGAGTGAATGTGGTTAGTGAGTGTAGGTGGTGAGTGAGTGTAGGTGGGTGGTGAGTGAGTGTGGGTGGTGAGTGAGTGAGTGTAAGTGGTAAGTGTGGGTGAGTGTGGTTGGGTGAGTGAGTGAGGGTGGGTGAGTGTGGTGGGTGAGTGAGTGGTTGAGTGTGGGTGAGTGTTTGAGTGTGGGTGAGTGTTTGAGTGTGGGTGAGTGAGTGGGTGTGGGTGAGTGTGGTGGGTGAGTATGGTGGGTGGTGAGTGAGTGAGTGTGGGTGGGTGGGTGAGCGTGGTGGGTGAGTGAGTGGTTGAGTGTGGGTGGGTGAGTTGAATGTGGGTGAGTGTGGTGAGTGAGTGTGGGTGAGTGAGTGTGGGTGGGTGAGTGAATGTGGTGGGTGGGTGAGTGAATGTGGTGGGTGGTGATTGAGTGTGGTGGGTGGTGAGTGAGTGTGGGTGAGTGAGTGAGTGTGGGTGGTGAGTGAGTGTGGATGAGTGAGTTGAGTGTGGGTGAGCGTGAGTGAGGTGTCTGAGTGAGAGTGAGTGGTGAGTGTGGTGAGTGAGTGTAGTGGGAGAGTGTGGTGGGTGGTGGGTGGTGAGTGTGGTGGGTTGTTAGTGATGAGTGAGTGTGGGTGAGTGAGTGAGTGTGGTGAGTGAGTGAGTTGAGTGTGGGTGAGTGGTGAGGTGAGTGAGTGTGAGTGAATGTGGTGAGGTGAGTGGGTGAGTGAGTGAGTGTGGGTGAATGAGTGAGTGTGGGTGAGTCTCATTTTTGGATGTAATTTCTAAATTTTGTAAACTTTGTTTTTGTATTGTCATATTGCTTTATATTGCCCTACCGATATGTGACAAAGTACAGGCAGAAGCACAGTAACAGCTGCAAAAACTAAGAGCATACATTTGCAATAACCATGCATATACATTAATTGCATGTTTTTACATAAGAAGCAGATGTCTGTCACAATTAATCGACAACACTACATCAGATTACAAGAAGTATGCAATACCGTAATTTTTAAAATTATGACTTAAAAAAGCATGTTGGTGCTGTCATGCAAGTCTGTGAAATATTTCATGTTTATAGTGCATCATTTGTTAGCTATTTAACCAAACGGGAAGGAAAAATGAGTGGGAGTTTGATGCTTTGCAAAACGGTGATTATTCCCAGTGCTATGTAGCTTGGTTCTAAATTTAACAGGAGGAGTGCAACAAAAAAAGTATCCCACTGTAAGGAGGGAAAGGCTGACAAGAAAACAGTACATTAGTCTGGTCACCTGCTGTGAGGTGTCAATCACATGCAGATAATGGGTCAAATTACCCTTTGCTCTTTGACAGCTAGGAAAGGTAGGTGTGAAGTGGGAGGAGAGATGCCTTGAAGAACTAGATTTCAGCCTTCACAAAAGAAAGCAAGTTAGCATTTCTAAGAAGCAAGAGCAATAAAATGTACTTTTCAATTCTGTTCTGTAGCATTTGCACTGTTTGGGTTTGAATTAGTCATTGAAAAAGGATAACATTTTAACCAAAAGTAGGGGACTTTAAGACAGCAGTGAATGCCTGTTAAGTCAATGAAGTGACAGCAGTTTAAGGGAAAATGTGGCAGATCTGATGCAATTTTTTGGAGACAAACAATGCATTCTGGGATACTTAGAGACAGAGTAAACAGTCTGAATTATTTCAAAATGCCAGCCCCCATGTGATCAGAGTCAGAAATTGCATATAAAAATATCTAAAAAGCTCTAAATAGTCCCAGAGTGCTGTTAAAATGTAGGAAACACCAAACCATGATGAAATAAATATGTTTTTTGAGTCTGAGTGTGCAGTTGTCCTTTAAAATGTATTGGAACTTCATTTAACACTGCACTGTCAAAAGCCATATAGATCCATCATTGTGTACTCATATATTAATAATTAACCAGTGCCATCGACTTGAACAAACAGAGAGAGAGAAAAGAAAAAAATGTTTTTATACCATGCTAATAGACACATTTAAAAGTAACACAATGGTTATGTCAGCAGAATAATGATTATATATTTTAGACATTTAAAGAAGGCAGCACTTTAAAATTCAACAACATTTGCCTTATTCTTGCTAACAGGAACTAACTGTGGTTCTTTAAATGCATTGGAATCTTCATTTAACACTGCATTGTCAAAAGCCATATAAACACATCATTGTGAACTCATATGTTAATAATTAACCAGTGCCATCAACTGAACAAACAGAGAGGAAGAAGAGAAAAAAAAGAGAAATGTTTTTGTACCTTGCTCATAGACATACTTAAAAGCAACTCAATGATTATGCCAGTAGAATAATGAGTATAGATTTTAACTGAAACTACTTATGTCTAATATTTACACTACTTAAACTCTTATATCAAAGGTTATATCCAATTTTTTAAATGTAATTTAACACTTCTTTTTTGTAAGTTGTAAATGCACTTTAAAGTCATTTCTGTATGCAGACAATGTTAGGTAGCTTTGTAACTTTTAAATGTAAAGGCAGTTACTAAAAGACAGTACCTTAAGTATTACCGTGTAGCAAAGATGTTTTCTTTACAGGCAAGTAAGCAGAGTTATTTAGAACACATTCCACACCCATTTGTTTAAAATTTCCCATAAGAGTGGTATATTCTTCTGTCCTGTAGTTCTTTGGAGCTGTAGCACTTGTTTAGCCTTCCAAATGTTGTTTTTGGATCAAAAGATATGAAAAGAGTTGTCTCAGGCAGGATTTACTTTGAAGAGATGCAGAAAGGTGAATTTTGCCTGGTCAGGTGTTTCCAAGGATATTTTTTCTTCTTTGTAATAAAATGTTAAAGTTGCAGGAGATCTCATTTGGAAACAAATCTTATTTTCAATGAGGTAATTGCAGTATTTGCTGAGTTTCTGTCGATTTTGTTTAATTTGTAAAGGAAGATCTTGAGTAATCATAAGTTTATGCACTCTCCATGTAACATTCTTTTTAATCTTATAAGCTGACAGTATCTGTTGAATATGTGCTGAATTAAGCAGTCTGATATAGATTTGTCTAGGAAGATCACTTGTTTGTGTATGCTTTATAGCTCTGTGAGCTCTTTCGATCACTATCTCATCCAGGAGATTTTTATTAGCCAGAAGAGAGCTTAGTATTTCTTTTATTATTGGAATAAGTTGTGAATTATCAAAGCTCTCTGGAATACCTCTTATGATAAAATGATTTATCCTGCTTCTAGCTTCCAAGTCTAACATTTTTTGCTGTAATTCTTTAATTATGGTGTCATTGGTTTGTGCTTTTTGTTGCAGTTCATTTATTTTTAGTTCATTGTCCATAATTTTAGCTTCATTTTGTTCAAGCCTAAGCACAATTTGGTCCAGAG
Organism: Protopterus annectens; assembly: GCF_019279795.1. Lineage (NCBI taxonomy): Eukaryota > Metazoa > Chordata > Ceratodontiformes > Protopteridae > Protopterus > Protopterus annectens. Next base: position 1,491,066,244 of record NC_056732.1, read on the forward strand.
TAGAGCCAAATGTAGTTAGCTTATGAGAGAAACCCTGAACTTCTGTTTGTAAAGGTTGTAAAGCAGTTTTCAGATTCTCCAGTGTTAAAGGTTGTTCCTGTTTTAATCTTTGAGACATTTTATCAGCTTCTTGTTGTTGCTTGTTAATTTTTTGCCTTTTAGAAGTGGTTTCTTTCTCAGGAGTAGTAATTGCAGACAGTTTGTTTTTTGTGATTACAGTTTCCATCCCATCTGGCTGATTCTCCATTAATCTTGTATAGCTAGATTCCTAGTAGTAGTGCAGAATTTTAAATGATAAGTCTTGTTATGAAAGTTGTTTTTCTTGTTACTTTCCTCTTATTAGGCCTGTTAGTCTTGAAGAATCCACACTATGCGGTTCAGGGCTCTGTTTCCAACAAATAATTATTTTTCCTTCAGAATGAGAGAATCTTTGAAAGATAAAGATGAAACAAGTAAGTACTCGTATTTCTGCTTTAATCCATTGATGTTTGATATACTTTTCCTAAGCGATGCACTGGTTTGAAGTCAGATTATAGTATAGGAATGCAGGAGCTGCACTGTCAGTGTGCTTACGGGCTGTCCACCATTTTGGAATCCCCACTTTGAAATAGCTTGATACAGATTGTCTTTGAATCATCCTGCTGTGCTGCTTTGATGCCAACATAAAGTTCTGAGGAAAGACACATTGCTAATTTGTATTAGCTGTGCCCCCCCAACCTGACTGCTGCATCTGAATGTGTCAGTGTCTGGTAGACCTCTGTAGTGCTGTACCTGTACCTGTATATCACTGTAGCAGTCTCTGAATCAGAAAAAAAATGTATTGTACTGCACATATCTGTTCACAGACCTCACAGTCTGCTCATAGGTTCATAGGTTGGTACTAGGCTATAGGCCCTAGGGCCTATACAAGCCTAGCCATAACAATTCCGTGTTATACAAAAACATGTATCTCTCTTGTTTGTGTTTTACTTTATTTTGTTTGTAATTATGCTTTACTTCACTTCATTAAATGTAAGTATAGATTTGGTTTAAAGATATTTGGCTATCATATTTTGGAATTATCTGCATGGCTGTGTTTTGTGTGATCAGCATGTGAGCATGCACTTTTGTTTTCCAGAAGCTGTGTGAAAATTATGGGGTTAGGGGAATTTTAGCAGTGCTGATGATATACCAAAGATGTAGAGCAGCTTCTGATGATACATCATTTCAAGACCCTCAAATCATCCATCAGCTTCTCTTGACTCCTCTGGCATTACTCCTTAGGAAGCCACTAAGAACCAAGAGGTAGGCACATTCTCAATGTCTACTTGTACATTTCAGGAAGGCTAGACCCATTCTTGCTGGCATCAGATAAGAGAGCAGATGTTATTTCCATACAGGGCTGCTCTAAGGAGTTGGACTCCCATAGGAGATGACTGTCTGCCTCAGTGCTGCTTTCTGGTAGACACTGACAGGAAAAGGAAGCGCAAACTGAAATACAGTTCTTCTCATGTGGCCCTTTAAACTAAGGGAGGAAACGATGATTGCTTTGCCTTTGTAAAATCTTATTTAAAGCCTTTTGGTCATTATAATATGAGTATTCTCAGTAATCTAAAAGGAAAAGGTTACACTCACCATCAGATTCTGATTCAGTCTGAGGTGCAGTAACTTATCTCAGCTTATGCTTCACAAGTTTCTACTCCAGAGAAATGGAAGCCTGATTCTGAAGAAAACATTTCCTCAGATTCCACAGCTGAAAAGTTGCCTTCTTCTGTCACTGTTGGCAGGACGGAGTTAAGTGGGAACAAAAATAAATGTGAGAGACCCATCAAAGATATTATGAATTGTTACAGGTGGATTCCCCTCAACCAGTGCCTGTTCCCCTGTTTTAGTAGCAATGGAGATGCCTTCAATGCAGCCAGCAGTTCTCTGGACAGTCAGCCACCAGACCCTTGGAAATCCAACAAATCGCATAAAGTTCTACAAACAGGGCAGATTCTGGAGTGGTTTTATTTTTTAAATCAGCTTCCTCCAAACACCTTATGGCAGCTAACCCTATTTCATTAGAAAAAGATGGAAATGCTTTTGATATATTTGGGAAGAAATTATATACCTGTTGCAACTTAGCCAATAGAACAGTATATAGTAAAGCTTAACATCTAAGTTTCTTCCAGCTTCCTTTGATTTTTTTATTTTATTTATTTAACATTTGTTTACCAGGAAAGTCTGACTTGGAATAAAGCCAATTTTCAGCGGAGGCCCAAGGAGAAACACTCCAGATACATGTCTTTGAAACATGGAAGGAAACCGGGGAAATGCAGACTCTGCACAGAAGGCACTCCAGCTGATAATCGAACTGGAGAACCTCTTGCTGTGAGGCAACAATGCTACTGCTGCACCACTGTGCCTGTTCTTGATAATATGAAAAATGTAATTGCTGAATTTCCTTCTTCTGACTCTAAGGCATCTTTGAATTCATAAATGTCTCCTGTGTCACAAGTTATTAAGCACTTTCTTAAATGTTTGTATGATACTGGGGAAGCAAAGCCCAGTGCAATTGCCACTGGATCAGTGATGAGAAGATTTGCTTTGCTGTGTTTTCAGAATTTACCACGGGATGTGAAATCTGAACCTCTTGGGATAAAGAGCTATTATTTGAGTCTTCCTCTGCTGAGATCCTCAAATGGTATGCACAAAGGAAAAGCTAATCCAAGAGTCTCACAGATATTGCAATCCCCTATTCCAAATTATAATAGAAACCTTCCTTGTAGCCCAAGATCCATTTATAGGAGCCAGTACGAACAATGACAGCAAAATGCAGGCACTCAAACTTTCAGAAAGCAATAGCGAGGAGGCAGGGAGGTTCAAAAAAGAAAAAGGGAGGCTTTTCCATGCCCAAGGTCAATATAAAAAAGCAGATTTACTATGTCTCCTTTCAAGTTCTTTTTCCTCCACACCCTTGCAATACTGCAAAGCTTTCCTGAAATGTACGTCTTCACATTCCTCTTTGACACTGGAATATCTCAGAATCCTGGGTCCTGAGAATCATTCAAATAGGTTGCAACTGGCAGTAGGAATCCCTTCCTCTTTTCTAAGGAATTCTCCCACCTCTGTCCAATCAAACCTCCCTGCTTCCTTCTATCCTGGATCAAATCCTGTCTTTTGAAGGCATAGAGTTTGTTCCTCTAGACCAAATAGAAGAAGGGTTTTACTCAAGGATTTTTTCTGGTGCCAAAAATGAAGGGACTTAGAAGCCTGTCCTGGACCTTTCATTTCTAAACCTTTACATCAAAATTCCAAAATTCAAAATGTTGTCTTTCTAGGTTGTATGTCTCATTCCTCCTTACATCTTCCTGGTAACTTTAGATTTAAAAGATACCTATCATCACATTCCCATTCTCAAAGACTTTAGACTTTTTTCAAGCAAAATCTGCTTTATTTGATAAACTTCCAAATTGTACATGCTTTACCTCCCCTCAGTTTGGAGGGGGGGGGGTGATCATTTCACACCTTGATTTCAGAGCCATAGCTGAAAACATCTAGCAAACCTCCAAGATTAAGAGAAAGCAATATAATTTTCCATGCAATCTTGCTAAATTCTTAATTAACATACACACACACACACACACACACACACACACACACACACACACACACACACACACACACACACACACACACCTCTTTTTTACAGATATCAGTTTGGTCCAGTATAAAGACTTATAAAAATGTTCACCTTCTGCTTAGAAAAAAAAGAACACATTTTCCATACATACTGTATATAATCTACACTTTATCGATGACATTTTTATCATTTGGGAAGTAAACATTGAAACCCTGTCGGAATTCTTTGTAAATATAGACAACTTCACTCCATTCATTAAATTCACCACTGATTACAGATACCAGTCTATTCATTTCACCAATCTTAAAGTCTCAAAAGACCAAGGTAAAGGTAAACTCTCAAATTACCTTTATAGAAAACCAACACAGGTAAACCTACTGCCACACAATAGTTGCATGCACCCTCCAGTAATGAAACCATCAAGTTCCAAGGCATGAGGATAGCACAAATTTCTGAAGAGCTGGAATATTTTACCACCAATCCAGAAAATTTACAAAGAGATTTCTTGGCAAGAGGCTCTAAAACAGAATTCACTTCATCTTCAACTCAATCACCAAAATGAATTCAATAATGGTCCTTTCAATCTTAGAACCCACTGTCCGATTATTACAAGGATACAGAGGTCTATATAGGGATCCAGCAGAAGGAAACAAGAACAGGGGCATGACTCTTACTTTTACTATAGACCAAACTGAGGTCAAGAAAGCAGTAAAGGATAACTAAATCATAGTAAATGACAACAAAACAAGAGAGCAAAATCCTCGATACACCACCAAGTTTCATCTTTAAGAGAATAAATAGCAAGAGAAACATTGTCAAAAGTAAGCACAGTATCAACAACACATTCCCCAAAAGCACATTCAAATGTGGGTCACCAAATTGCAAATGTTGTGTACTTATGAGTGGGTCAGACTATTTCAGGTGCCCATACCCCAGAAAGAAATTCTGGAGATTGTCCAACTGCAACACTGAAGGCATAGTGTACAGTACAATATGTAAAACTTGTGACACTTTTTATGTGGGTAAAACAATAAATAAGCTAGAGCCGCATTGTTAACCGCATGTCTGAGATAAATTTTTAGCAATCTGAGAAACCCACTTCCCAAGCATTTTAATGGGAAATTTTAACCACAGATGCTTTCAATTTCATGCTTTGGACACCAAGGAACTGTGTCCCCTAGAAGGAAGCAAAAATGCCATTTTCAAAAAACAGAATTAGAATGGCAGATCAGGTTGGAATCTCACAGATCCCCTGGTATGAATTCAAGCTGCTTCATAAAAAGTGTACTGAACCATAATCTGTTTTATTAGCTGGACAGGACCAACCATAAACAAAGGAATCTATGTACTATTAATCAGGTTGGACAACTGAAATTTACACCTTCCAATTAAGTCATGGCATCACAGGACACCCCTCTCCTGCTCAGTCCAGTCAATCTTCTTCTCCCTGATGTTCCTTCCCCTCCCACACCACTGGTCTTTGTGTTAAATATCAGGGGTTTACTCCAAGATCTGATTCTTCAGGCAGAGATTCCAGCACTGCCAAGAACCCAAGGACCAGTCAAAAGAACGATGAATACAAGCAACCTACACACACATGTAATAAGAGTGGGGTGGGCAGGACAACCTCCAACCAGTGAGATCTGTGTAAAGGCAGCTGCCACAACAGACAGCCCCAAAAGAGACTTGGCGAACCTCAGAAATAACTGGCATGAGTACATGTACATCTGTACCATAAATAACTTTGGGAAACATATTGGATTTTATCTTATAGCTAGGAAGGCTAAGAATTTTCAAATGCTAATAAGCAAAATTATAAAACTAATTTAGGTATAATGAAACCATTTACACGGTTTCATTTTTAAGGTTTGAATTATTACACAGTTGAGCACCAGGAGGATCCTCAGAGGTAAACACACTCACCTGAGCCTCACATTGAGATTTTTTTTATGTCTATTTAATATTTATTTTAATAGTAGTCTGGAATGTATGTTTTTATTATTTTTACTTATTTTTCTTGTTTTTATTTTCATCTACATTATTTTGGATGTTTTTGAAAACAAGGTCGGTCGAATAGAACAGGGCCACTATGCCTGGTCATTTGCTTCCTTGATTCATAGCTCATGAATGACTTTGTCCTTTAACTGCTTTGATGGGCATACTTATAGATTTCTCGCTTCCTTGTAATGTCCTTATTGGAAAACAACCTTTGCACAATCCAAAAGTTCTAAAGATAGCTGCTTCCCACCTCTAGACAGTTTTTTTTTGCCTCTCACAAATCTTGGAGACCTCAGCAGGTTGTTGTAATTGATTTAATGAAAGTTTTTTTTAAGGTTTGTGAAATTGTTAAAAAGGTCCTAATATAAGTCACCATTTGGACACGATGTACTGACCATATTTGACTTTCAATCTGCAACATGTGTATGGCAGCTTTTAATAAGGGCTTTTTTGATTTAAATATCTGAAACTGCTCCACCCCTCAACTGTTCAGTTGAAGAGAAAAAAAAAACTTTGCTATAATAAGCCGGAAGTGATCTGCTTATTACACTTACAGCAGCCCCCTGCCTCAAACCAGGTGGCCAGATGCATAACACGAACCTCTCCAGCCCTCGAGCCATTCAGGACACATTTATGTGCCCTGCCCCTGCCCTCACCCCTCCTTTAAGATATGTATTAAAAAAGTATGAGTACATCTTTTAAACTGTAGCGAACTCTTTGCTAGAAATCTAGCAAACAGTTGCTAAAGTTTATACCCTGCCTGCATGGAGCACTACAGTGCTCAGGTTTTAGTTTTTTTTTTCGGTTTCACTTTTAAACTGTTGCAATGTAGCAAGCAGTTGCTACAGTTTCGACCACAGATGGAGCACTACAGTGCTAAGGTTTGCCTGCAAATGTAATACCAGCTTTTAAAGAGTGATCGATCGGGATTGGGCTGCTGCCCCTTTCGCCCCGCCCTAGCTATGCTATTCAGTAACCCTATAAACAGAATACAAATGTAATACAATTTTTAAAAGGTTGTATACTGCAAAGTTCCACAAAATCTAATTTGTTTTCCTGAAAGATTCCGGCCCAACTCATTTTCAATAATTTTCTAATCATTTTGTAATTTTTACTTAACCCTGTAAAAAGCGGGCAGGTATGCATATGGAATTTCACACTTCTCATTTGTTTAATGGGCATCATCCCATCCCCATTGTATGGTACTGCATATCCGGATTCCTTAAATCTTCTCAATGTAATGACAGGAAAACAAGTAGCATATGATAAATTACTAAGTGAACTGGAATATGCAGCTCATAAAGCTTATAAGTTGCAAACCAAAATGATCTCATTCACACCACTTGGTTGTTTATAAACTGGCATACAAATAAAATCTAAAAGTGGTTCTTTTCCAAATCGAAAGAGAATTGACCCAGTACTGCAAAAAATGGCACATCTATATATTTATTTTTTAATATTCGTGTTGATTATTTATTGGTTTCTTTAAAGCATTTCTAAATACTTTCATTCCAGCCCCGTAAAAGCGGGCACTTAAAAGTTTAAAGCGCCCTGATTCTCCTTCAATGTAGTCCTAAAATACCTATCTTTCTTTAAAGGTCTATTTTAATGTGTAAGGACTCCATCCTTCTAAAAGAATGCTATTATAAACCGAGATGAATCTGATTATACCTCTCAACGTCTTAGAGCAAGAAATCTGGAGAAAGCCACAAATAATGGTGTGGGGGGGTAAAGGCTCAAAAATAGGGACAGGTTTTAAATATCGCTCTTTGAAACGTAAGTGATAGAATAATAGGTTTTGCATCAGCATGAATTTTCTGAAGGATATAATGTCTGAAAATCAAATTGTCTGCCATTATTTTCTGACTTTAGTCCTCAATGATTTGCCAGTGATTTGCCAGAAAACTACAATTTTATGAAAAAGATACTAAAAATATACGTCATAAATTTGATAATTCTGCAAAAAATCTGGACAGTCGAGACATATAGATCTGAAGAAGCTCAGGCAGAGAAAGTGCTGAAAAGTGTTGCTGACTTATTCAAACACTGCAAATAGATTAAGTTTGACAAGAGTTCAATAAAAATAAAATAAATAAAAGACATTTGAGGATCTAAACACCAAAGCGTTCCACAGCCCACAGGAACAAGTCAATCATAGGTCAAATAACCATTAAAATATCATGGAAAAGGAGGCTTTTTAATAACCTCTTAATCTATTTGACCATACAAATGGACCAGTTCAGTTCCTGCCATGCATGAAGTTTCATAAATAATATCCTATGTAAGGGGAATATACAGGAAACAAAGACTGCATACTTGCATGCAAATTAATGGACAAGGGAGCCTATAAGATTGGACACTTCCCCCAAATGTTTTGTATGTTTACTGCTTAAATACTTGAACCATGAATGTAATCTCCATACTATAGAACTTATTCATGTCAATAAACATCTAGATAGTGAATACTAAGACACCAGCACATTATTTAGTGGACTAATGCAGTAGATGTACTCATTTTTTTCAGAACCTGGATATTGAATTATGATTGATACTGAGTTGAGTGTTCCCCGAGACTGATCAGTTTGGCCTTTGCTTTCTTGTTTTGTATTTCCACTCAGCCATCTGGGAGGAAAATATGGATGATTGAGACCCTTTACACTTTAAGTGGGACTTTGTGGCTAATGGACTTGAACAACACATATACCTTTGTATGCACTTGGATAGGTACTCCATGACTTCCACAAGGCTGCAGATGAAGGTGACACATTTCCACAATTTGTTGTATGGTGTTCCTGCCCACAATGCAACAGTCCACTATGTCATTGTCATGGAGAGAACGAAATGCTAATCGTAGCTGAATGACCTGGTACTGCTGGGGGTAACATCACACACTATCAGCAAAACAGCTGCAATGAAAGCCTCTTGCTGATATACTTTTACAAATGCTGCAGCAACTCCTAACATCATACATTACTTTATTTTGCCTAAATGCAAGCAGTGCAACATTTAAACATTTCTGAATCCCTCTGCCACATTTTTATTTTACCAGATGAACATTCTGAATTGCAGAATACATTGAGTAAAATAACAAAGAAAATGAAAACAATGAATACATGTACAATAACTCTTTTGTTAACAAAAAAACTTCATACAGTATGAACAATCCATTCATACTATAAACCCTTTATAAATTATAGTCTTTAGATCTCAACAAATGCAACTAAAATCCCAATGAAAAAATCCTAGTCCACTGAGAGTGAAGGTTAGATAGACATCTGTAATTCAGGCACAGATTAAATAAATATCCAGGCTGCTAAGGAGATCTGCATATCAAATCTTGGTAAGGATGCTACTACCGGAGGGAAAGAACTGTACAAATAGACAATGAAACCCTAGTCAAATCCATGGGGAGACACTACTTAGTAGTGATAGCACTGTTACCCCATATTATTATTGTTGTTGTTATTATTATTATTATTATTATTATTATTAATAATAAATGAAAATTCAAATAGCAGGATATATGCCTCCTCCATGTTTTTTGTCTCATTATCATATGCAGTGCCTCAGTCATGAGTGAGGCTCATTATGTGTTCATTAGCATATAACATGGCCAACCATGCTATTTCAGCTGGCTGTGCCATGTCACTGCGTTTTCTGAGTCACACACACCCTACTCATCGCCACTTGTCATGCAAATTCACTTATGATGTGGCAAAGTTTTTTTAATCTGGCCCAACATCTACTAAGAATTAAATATGCTGGATTAGAGGTGAATCTACCTGATTGCTAGATTTATGGAGTTAAGTACAACCACCTTCAAATCCGTCTTTGATTTCATACTATCATTATTTAAGTTCTTAAGTATCTTAATTTCAAAAGTTGTTTAATACTATTAAACCCATTTATACCAATTAACATATCAGCTCAGAGTATATTTATCCATTTATACAGACTCTATTTATCTGATTTTCAAAAAAGAATACTGTTTATCTGGATATGTGTATGGCTTGTCCTACTTTTCATGAAGGAAAATGCATTTCTAAGAGTTGAAATTTCACACAGTTTTTAATATAAATTTTAGCACTTTCATCTTATACAATAAAAAAACAGTCATAATCAGAACTAAAGAAGAATCAGCAAACCAACTTCTATAAATACACATGAAATAAATCACATTTCTACACTAGATTTAAAAATGCAAAGGCATACAAATAAATTACAATTATATATAAAAGATAAATGTGTAAGAAAATAAACATGTTATTTCAAAGGTCTTAACTTAAACATTCCACAAATGCTAACACTTCAATTTAAACCTAGTAGATTTGTGGCATTTAAACTAAATTGCCACCTTGGTTCCTGTTGCTCAAGCATCTTCATTCATTATCTTCAACTGACTAATTCCAGCACTAGTGTCAAGCTAAGCTCCCCACTACTGACCTGAACAATGTGAGTAACTTCTTTTTCTGGAGATTCACATTACACTTCAGTGTAATACGTTATATAACATTACAAATAATCATTAACATTCATCTGAACAGAACCACACAGTTGCAACCATGGTATCTATTAAACAAGCATTTGTCAATGCCAAATGGAATTTCCAGTTCAGTTGTAGCATTGCAGTAGGGTTTAACTACCTGAAGGGATAGCAGTTGTGGGAGTAGGAGATGGTTGGAGAAACAATACATCACCCACAGTGGGGGTTGGATATTGGCATAATGGTTTAGATGTCTACCTTACTGGTGGTACAAGATGCAAGGTTTGATTCTCAACTTTGGAAGGCATGGCTAGGCTTAAAATGCTCCCGCGAGGTTGTTAACCTAGTAACCACATATAAACCTACCTGCAGTCATGGATATTGAAGTAAAATGTTTCCTACATCTATATTTGGATGATACTTCTAATTACTCTGTGCCAGTAAATAGGGTTTGTCAAATAATTAAGACTGTAATGTATGTTACAGCCACGAGATCACTTTTTTCACAAAGGCATTTCTTATGTAGAATTAATGCAGCCTTCAGATACTAAAGTGTTCCACAGTACTGTAAAATCCACATACAAAGCATCATTGACAACCCTCTTTTTCCCATTTTTACATGGGGACAGGGTGTTGCATTAACTACCATCAGTTTACTTGCATTATGTAAATGCAGCTTCACTACTTCTTACATTTGGTCCTTTAATATGAATGTATTATCAAGAATCACTTCAAGATCTTTCCAGGCTGGAAATGCCAGGCTCCTGTGGCCCCAGAATGAATGGGCTGGACTGACTTAATGCCAATAGTACACTGGTCAGGGTCCAGGGGACCAGAAGGGAAAAAGAATCAGTTATCTTCAACTGACTAATCCCAGCACTAGTGTCATCACAGACTTTGTTGGATGTCTCTTCAAATGACTGTGAGAAATTTAGCATGAAATCAAGATGGCTACTGAAGGTGCTAAAATCAGACATTTGTTTCCGAGGAAAGGATAGATAAAGTCAGTTATATCATAAGCATTTCTTTTGAAAGACATTTTTCATTGGAAAGATGTAAACTGTGAATTATAAATGAGCCATAACTCATTCTAGTAAGTGGGAAACTAGATGAGGAACACAAATGAGAAGCCACCACTGGGTGTAAGTCAAGAGGTAACAGGCAAATCAGTCAAGGATGGTGGACAGTTGCCTGCAATGGATCTTTGGGCATTTAGTAGGGGTTCCATGAGTCACAGTTTCAAATACTTCAGGAGATGGAAGAAGACAAAAGTAGAAGGCAATTGTTGCTTCCCCCTCTAAGAGGTCACTAACAACTCTAGCAAGAGTCTTCTAATTGTTGCATCTTGATCTGAATCTAGATTTATGAAGATTCAAGAAACCATGAGAGGTAAGATAGGAATACAGTTATATGTATAACATGTTCTCAATAACATTAAAAAAGCCAGGTTGCAGATAGGCTAGACATTTTCCATACTTCCTCAGGTAAAGGGAATTTAAGTGTTGGAATAATCAAGGCCTGTTTTAATTATGGTGAAAAGATAATCGTTTTTAAGGATGTTTGAATGGTCTGAAAAATAACGCAACCTACAAATTCCAAGTAAACTGTAGCATGTTCAGGATTTAGGCTGCAAAAGTTCATATATAAATTTGAAACTAAATTCAAAGTTTCCTCATAGTGAACACAATCAAAGTCAGGCCATCAAGTTTTAAGGCATTTATGTTCAGGTCACTGCCTTATTCAGTTGGAGGCTACCTGGTGTGGGGCACTCATAATCAAGGCATCCTTGTCTATTAATAATTTAGCAGTTATCTTACACTCTGAGGAGGAAAAAAATATCTAGTCTGTGAATGAGTGGATAGCACAGCCCAGTGACAATGAGAAAAACAGGATTAATACAGTAGATGCAGCAAAAATGTGTTTTAACAAAGACTTTCCTTTTCCTTTAAAATGTCTGAATGGTATACTGCAGATCTTGTCTTTAAGGAGGAGTGCTTCACTATGACCAATGTCCTTGTCTCTTTCACTCACGAAGGACAAATCATACCACCATAATAAGCTGTAACAGTTATAATGAACACACTCATTGCATAATATCTCAAATTAACGAGAAACTAGGAGAATTATACAAAGTCAAGTCATACTTAACAGAGCATGCCCTTCACACATCTACAACATTTCTACTTACTTCTGGTCTGTATTGTTCATCAGTACCAACCAACCTAGAAAAATGCTTGAATCAAAAGAAAAAATGCTTTCTGTTCCTTACAAAACACAGTCCAAAATGGATCAGGGTCTATGAAGATGGTAGAAGACAATGACGCAAATGATGAGACAGAATACTTTTATAAAACGTATTGTATTGTAATTTCTTTTGTCTCTAACACATCACCAGAAAAGGATTCAAGACTTCCTTAGACTACTTCTGCCAAGATTAATACAGTTAAATTAACCACTAAGAATCACATGATTAGATCACATGACCAAATGTCCTCCTAAGCTTCTTTAAATAACACATAAAATTAACTGAGTTTTTAACCCCTTAAAATTATAGACATTCAATTTCAATTGCCATGTTTAAGCTAAGTATAAAAAATCATCCTTACTACCATATCTAACATTAAAAGGAGCATGATCAAGCACAAATAACTTTTTAAAATATCCACCTTCAAAATCTTACAAAGTGCATTCAAAATATTATTGTGAATGATGACATGCAGCTGTTAGCATTGTGTCCTCACAGCAAGAGGTTGTCTGGTTTGATTCTTGACTAGAGTGCCTTCTGTGCAGTGTCTGTATGTTCTCCTTGCAGTTGTGTGGGTTTCCTCTGGGTGCTCCGGTTTCCTCCCACATTCCAAAGACATGCAGTAAGTGGATTGCACACTCTAAATTGGCCATAGGTGCGAGTATGTGTGCAAGTGAGTGGTACAGATGAACTACCATGGCAAGGCTAACCACCTGGCACTGTAAACCATGGCTCAAGATGATTGTCACTGCTAAAGTGACACCCCGACCTCATATGGAAAATGGGAAAAAGAGGTTCAGAATGGATGGATGGACATAACTGTGCTCATAAATTATGGCCTTCAATCTTCTATTTTTTTATTTCCACGATGAAGGACTTACATGTAGAGCAAGTATCAATACATATCCCATATGTGGGAGGTTGGCATAACGGTTAAGGTGTTTACCTTGCAAACACAAGGTGTAGGGTTTGATTCTCACATGGGGTATTTGGCTAGGCTTAAAATGGACCTCAAGAGCAATTATCCTGCTACTAATCTATGAACCTATGTAGACTTAAAAGTGAACTAAAGTGGTGCATTGTATGTTGCAGTGGTATTAGTACAATAAACTTTTGGTCCTTCATTTCTAAATCAATGGCGCTTATAAGTGTCTGTTATCTACTCCACTACATTGTTCTGTGTTTCCTTCCATCATTTCCCAGGAAATTCTATAAATTTCATCCCATTTTACTGACAATCTCTGAGGCTTCACCAGAATATTTTAATATTTCACTACCTCCTGAAAGAATTTTCCTCCATTCCTGCAGTGCATTCTTGATAGCCCAGCTATTAGCACTATGGGTAATATACGTAGCAGTGTTCTAGTCTGCACAAATGGATAGTATGTATTCTAGCTGGGAGAAGGTGAACTCCTTTGCTGGTTGCTGTTCTGGCTGGTCAAGATAGCAAACTGAGAGATCTTTTTGACCCAGAAGAACAGAAGTTTATGTTTGCTTGTGGAAAAGGAAGTTTATTTAGAGAATGATCAAGCCAAAATCCTGGGTATTTAAAGGTGGAGGTTGCTTCTGTGGTATGGCTGTGTGAGTCAAAGATAATTTAAGAGTCAAACACTTGGTGAGTTTTCTAAGGAGTTCCAAAAAGCATAATTTTGGTCTTGGAGGGTTTGAAAAGTAGCTTATGATTTATGAGTCATTGGTCTAGCTCATGTAAGTTGGACTGGAGTTGGGAGTGAATGTTTTTGTGAGGGTGACTTGATTAGTAAATGACCATGTCATCTGTGTTGAGTATGAGTGGGAGATGAGGAAGGCCATAAGGAAATTTTTTGATGAATTTGGAGAGGAGGGGGGGAACCAAGAAAAATATTGACCTTATGGTCACAAAAAATGTAGTACCAGGGGCTCTAAAAGTGCAGGCCCATTCTTTGGCCAATGATAATCAGCTTTCTGGGAATCTTCCACAAGAAAGTGTGGTCCCTACTATAGTAGAATTTCTTGACGGGAGTAATTTGTAAATGAAGAAAGTTTTTAATGACTTAATCAGTATGAAAAGAGGAGAATAGAATAGGGTCTAACAAGATATTTATAAGTCATATAGGATCTAACAGGATATTTTTAAGTCATAAAGTGATAGATTAAGTTACCAAAAAATAAAAAAAACAAATTCAAGGCACAAAAACAAGGACTGCCAAAGTATTAAATAAACACAGTGACAGATCAAGTTACTACTGGAGTCTATTAGGTCTATGGTCACTCAGTCTTATTAATTTATGAGAATCTGTGTTATGTCAAGAACAACTTAAGCAGTTTATAAGAGCTGATAAACAGGGTGTAATCAATTACCCAATCTCGGGTTTTATTAAAAGTAGGCTGAAATGTGGATTGTAGTGCAATCATTTTACTGTTGTCCACAGTCATTACTAGATTACCATCAGACATGCTGGTTTATTAGTTATTGGTGTCACCAAGGTAATAATTTATAAAAAAGCAGACTAAAGTAACAAGCCGACTACTGAATCCTGGCAAAGTCCTGCATGAGTTTTGTTATTGAAGACATTTTGGGCAGAATTACTAAGATAGCTTTGAAATGATGCAGAAGGCCATGACTCAATCCAGTTTTGAATAATTCAGTTAATTAAAGACAATGATTTTCTGAGTTGAAAATCTACTTCAGAGTTTTAAAAAGGGCAGCTCTTAATAGATGTTTATCAGTATTAGTAATGGTGTCATTCACTGACCTAAAAAGTATTCTTTGTTGAATGTCCATTCCTGACATACAGGAAGGGTGGATGAAACTCATTTTGGTTGACTCTCCAGTAGCTAGGGGCATACCATCTTTTCAGATCTCTTAGAAAATTGATGAAGATTTGAGATTTCCCTGCAGGCTTCAGGAAAGAATGTTTTTTGGAGTTTTGGGCAATGGAATTAAATCAGACTGGCTTCAATAAGTTTGAGACAGCATTATTAGACAAATTGTAGGTTTGTCAATAAACCTAGATGCAGTTTTTGGGAATGTCAAGCTTAAATGTGAGGCTTTTGATCTTATTAGAAGAATAGTCTATAATGAAATATGTAACAATAGTGTGGCTTCATCATAGGATGGGTTCAGACCAACTAGAAGATTAATAGAGGATGGCATCAGCAATTGCCTAGAATGGAGACAAAGACTAGTCCGTGTCCTTATCATTTGATAAGAGTGTCAGGTACATGGAAAGAGAACATGGATTTGTGACATTAAGGCTTGCTAAATTTGTTTAACTTCAGACCAAATATTTTGGCAAACTCGGGTATCTTTGTTGACAGGCCACAAAATAAGACATTTTGTCAGTCTTAACATCTGTTCTTCATAGCCTACATGATATTAAGTATGACTTATGTAGGGTGATTAGGCTTGTGAATTTATAATTCTTACAGGTTTGCTGCTAGTGCTAAGTTGAGCCTTGAGATCACTTGTCATTTAAGGGCATTGTTTCTTCATATGCTCTTTGTTAGTAAGCAGGAAGCATATTTCTTAATCTTTGGGAACTATCAGTATGAGAATCCACCATCCTTAGAATTATCAGTTTGAGGCAGTTTTAGAGACCTATGGGAACCACACCCCTGAGATTAGGTGAGTCCTATCACACCTAAATTTTATATCTAGACTCCATTAAGGAATAAAAAGAGCTGGATCCAAGTCACTTCTCAGACACAGCAATATCAAGGGCTTCTAAAAACCAGCGTAGGCTGGACTAGTATAATATGCAGTTTAAGCATTACTACCAGGAGAGTGTTATTAAGAACTTAATTAAAAATACATAAAATACTTAAAATCTGGATTTAAATTTTGCATCATCAAAACATAAAAGCTTTCACTGGGCCATCACAAGGTGTATAGAAGCCAAGAGGACTTTGTGACAAGTGCAAGGATTCCCCTTATCTTATTAGCTTTCATTCTCATATATACTAACATGGTCAAGTAGAATACGTCAATGAATTGAACACTTTAGATGAACTGAACCAGCGTGAACCTTAACCCATAGGACATTAAGCATTAATTAGTCATAGAATACCAGTTCCTTTCATTGTACTGTGAACACAATTCTGTTGTAGAGTATTCAATTTTCAGTATTTTTTATGATTGTATGATATAAGGTGGAGAGAATAGATGTATTCAAAGTCAGAAGGTGAAGGCAGGATTACTGGTTTAGCTATACATGGATCACTTGTACTTGGCCAGTTTTCTCTGGCACGGGTTCTACCTGTTCTCAATGGTCACTAGGCTTCTTGAGACAGAGTAGTTTAACTATAATACACTTTCTAGATGCAGAGAATTACAAATGGTGTTTATACTTTTGCTGATTCTCAAAATCCTGACTTGAACTTCTTCACAATCCCAAACAGAAATTTCTGATCATCACATGACATTGACATAAACAATGTCAAATTCAGCTTTTCTTGGAACCAGCTTGAGAATGGAACATTTGAAAATACAGAGATATAAATTTGATTTCAGGTATACTAATACGTTCACACTTTGCCAGACAGAAATATCAGCAGAACAAAGACTCATACTATACTAGTAAACTAGTATTAATGTTAAAAACTGAGAAGTTATGTTGTCCAAGTATAAAAATGGAATGTGGTAAATGCTCTGTCTGGTTCCATTATGAAACATCAGACTGTATCCTAGTTACAACTGTGAAACACAATCAGTCAAAGCTTCCTCTGGATGAAATAAAATAAAAAATAAAGAGAATTTTTGCTGGAGAAACTCCCTATTGCACCACTGGGGGGGGAGGAGGTGTAGCTTGCATTCACATTACAACATAGTGGGAACTTTTTTGAAAACTGCCACTGCTGTTTGGAAATGTTTCTCAAAAAACTGGGAGATTGACAAGCTAGCTTTATTCAGAAAACAGCATAAAATATAACCAAAACTGACTATAAATGCTGTATCATTTGATGCCTATGAATAATACACAGCTTTCAAACTGCATGTTCTTCAGTTTAATTACAAATCTCTGTCGTTGTTGTAGTAGTTGTGTCACTATGGCTGAAATCAATATAAATAGCCTTAAATAAATACAGACTGCTAAATAATTATAAATATTTTTTTTTTCATATCCAAGATTACTGACTGATGCTCAAAAGTGCCGATTATATAATTTCTACAAACTTCTTGTATAACAAATATTAAAATATCCTTTTGTTGCATTACCTGTAAATGGTTACTGTTTGAATTTTAATTATTGAAAGCTGAAGTATGTTTTAAATGCTAATTACTTCATGTACGTTGCATGTTGTTTCTGTCATAAAGGTTGAGGTGATTGAAAAGGGTCCTTGGACCAGCTCACTTACCTGGTTAAAAAGCAAATGAATATATATGAATACATATATAAAATGAAAGGTATTACCCACACACTGCCCATATCTATCTATCTGTGTGTGTGTGTGTGTGTGTGTGTGTGTGTGTGTGTGTGTGTGTGTGTGTGTGTGCGCACACGCGTGTGTGTAAACACCCTATATTATGAATGTTCATAATATAGGTTCATAGGTTCATAGGTAGGTACTAGGCTATCTGCCCGAAGGCATTTATAAGCCTAGCCAGAATGTGTTGGCTTTTGCTGCACCTTAGATTAATTCCCTGTGCCTCTGTCCAGCAGAGCCACTGAAGTGATCCCTGGGGTAAACTTTCTGTTTCCCATCCACTCATCAAGGTTTCTTTTGAAGAGTGTTAGTGAGGAGCTCTGCCTAATGTAGATTGGAATCTTGTTCCAAAGCATGGGAAGTCTCTGGGACAGGAATCTATCCTTCCAGCACGTCCTATTTATTGTTGTGGTGAGGTTTAGATCCCTAGAGCGTGTTTCTCGAGGGGATAAGGTTTTCTTTAGCTGGAGCATGTCCATCAATTCTGGGTTGGACATGGCCTTGTATGTCAGGCAGAGATCCCCTCTGAGTAGGCAGTATGCAACCGAGTACAGCTGGAGTTTCTTCAGTCGAGCTGCATAGGGCATCTGTTTGAGGCCAGTGATCCTCTTGGTGAGGTACTTCAGTGGTCTTTCCAGTTGTTGCAGGTGTCTTGTAAGGTACATCCCAAATGGGGCGTTGTGCTCAATGATGGGTCTGATGAGTGATGAGTAGAGGGGAACAATGACCTCTTTTGATCTGGATGCGAACCCTTTTGTGATTAGGTGGGCCACGTAGAAGGATTTTCTAACCACTTTGGCAATGTGATTATCAAAGGTGAGATTACTATCTACTTGGGTCCCCAGATCCCTTATTACATATTCCGTATTTAGGGGACTACCACCTATGTGGCAGTTTGTGGGTACTTTGTTTTTTCCAAAGGGGATGACTATGCACTTTTTGGCATTTAGCTTGAGGCCATGATTTTGACAGCAGGTATCCGTCAGATTGTTTTTCCTGCTGGCAGAAATGATCAAATGTTTATTTGATCAATTCTGCTGGCAGTACTTTGTGAGAGATTGTAGAACAGTGGTGAGTGAGAATTTGCTGTTTCCCCACTTTTGTGTGACTTTGGAGTTGGTTTATATAAATAGCAGGGGGTGAGGGGGCTTGCTCCCCTGCTCAAAATGTGAGTTTTATTTTTTTTCAAGTGTGCTGAGTTTCAGTCATAAGAGACTGATGTTTTGTCATCTAACATTTCAAATATATCCATGTGTGTGTGTGTGTGTGTGTGTGTGTGTGTGTGTGTGTGTGTGTGTATCCATCTATCTATCAATGTATCTATCTATCAATCTATCTATCGATATAATAAAGCCATGAATGTACAACCACAGGGAAAAAATGCAAAGAAAAAATCAACCAGTTGCAGTTTGTCCACATGGGGACACCTAGTTGCAGTTTGTCCACATGGGGACACCTAGTTGCAGTTTGTCGACATGGGGACAACGAGTTGCAGTATTTTCTACTTTACATTTGATCGGTGGTAGAGACTCAGTTCGATCCACTTTAATGCTGTCTCTACAGTCTTTCAGTCTTTTCTTCCTTAGGACAATAGTTCACCTTTTTCCTGCATACTATAAGCACATAATGATATCATGGTTAGAGATGCCACCTTTTATAAAATATCAAGTGGAAATAAAATGGATTAGTCACAGATTCAACATAGGTCTTATACCTCCTGTGAAAAATACCCCCCCCCCAGAAAATATTACCAGACAGAAAGATTTCTTTATAGGAAATAATACCAAGCAGAAAGAGCTTCTATATAACGTATGACCCTCCAGGAAGAGTTCCTATGAAAGATATCACCAAGCAGAAAGAACTATGGAAACAATTACCAGGCAGAGACATCTATGGAAAATGTTACCAGGCAGCAAGTAATTATCCTGGGGTGCTAATTATCTTTCTAATAGTTTATTGAAATTGTATATACAGAAATACACACTATCATTTAGATAGTGATCAAAATAAAATAAATAACTATCTATACAACTGTGTGCATCAGTTCAATTAATTTTTTTGGGGGGATTTGGGACCTTAAGTAGAAAGTGACCTAACTTTTGACCAACATGTATCTATCTATTGTTGTAAGAAAGTCCTTCTATATTGCATAGCTTATAAACAACTGGATTATGTCTAGATCCAGGGTTTTCATTGTTCGTCTTTACTCAGCCCAGTCATTGAATATAACGCCCCCTTTGGCATGTATCTGTGCAGATACATGCAATAACTGGAACACTCACAGAGATACCTTACTAAAAGGATACAAGACCTAAACAACGTGTCCTGCTGGACTGACTCAAAGCCCTGTCACTATACTCCATATCATATAGACTGTTAACTGGTGACCTGTGTCTGGCATACAAAGCATCCTCCAACCCAGGAACTGATGTATTCACTGCACATCAGCAAGTCAAATGCCATTAGAAATACTCAGTCTAGGGATTTAAACCTCTTCTCCAACATCAACAGAATGGTTTGGAGGGATAGGTATATCTTGCAGAGGATACCACTGCTGTGGAACAGACTCACAATCCACATAAAACAAAGTTCATCTCTGTCCATATTCAAGTGCAACTTAGATCTATGGATACAAAACAGAAAATTTATTCTAGGACTGCCCCCTGTACTGTTAATGGACAGAGTCAGTTACTAAATGCTTTATCCCATGCATGGATCCCCTTAATTATATATGGTATGTTCCCAGTTATTCTCATCAGGGGTAATATATAATTATTGACCATGGGATGGATAAGGGCAATCTATAACCAAATGGGATAGGTTACTTTGAGGATAAAAAAGGGAAATTGTCTAGGCTTAAAATGGCCCACAAGGGCAGCTAGTCTAGTACTTACCTATGAACCTATAATTGAGCTTAAAACATCAGTTATTATTTCTCCATAAGATCAGTTTTATCCAATAATTATATTCTGTGGTTATTTTGTTTATTTTTTATCTTAATAGTACATATTTTTGACACACAAACATGACAGTATTTATAAATTCTTTAAATAAAGGACTAATCTTATTTTTTCAATTCTTGTTTGGCTACACATCTGGGAGCTGGAACATTGAATAAAATCAGAGATTTAGTTAATATAATAGTCAGACCACAGTGCTTGTAGGAAACATTGATTTTTTTCCCACAAAAATGTTGTAGATCTTTGTGATCACAAACCATCTGCTGCCAATTTGCTTTGGTTAAGGATTTACATCTCCGATAACCAATACCTTCCTTTTTCTACATAATTTTAATCCTATGTGAAGTGATAAATGATCTGTGTAGACCTGCAGTACCAATTATTAGTGAAGTTAAACTTGACCAACTCAGTGTGACTCCTGATTCATAAAGCTTCTAAATGGTCATTTCATTTACATGCTGGGCTTGAGTAATTTTATTTATTTATTTATTTGTGTGTGTGTGTGTGCGTGTGCGTGTGCATGTGTGTGTGCGTGCATGTGTGTGTGCGTGCATGTGTGTGTGCGTGTGCGTGTGTATGTTTATGTGTGCATGAGTGTGCACATTTCGCACACGTGCATGTTTATTCATTTTTTTGTTGACCAGGGTAAAGTACTGATACAAGTAGATAATTTTCAGGTTCATCCTAGGATTTACAAAAAGAGAAAAAACATGATACAAAGTAACATAAGAAGTTGGTTATACAATACTTTACATTAAAAGCACATTAATATAACCAATGATAACATAACAGTTAAGTAATAAAAGTGTTGCAGGAGTCTGCAGTACAAAATGGGTTATTAGGACAATAAATGTATTGTATAACATTAACTATTCTAAATACTTTTACTATGTTACAGATCTTCTACTAAACTATAATTCAAGTAAAGGAACATTATTTTATGCTGACATATGTATATCAAGAAAAGGAGTGAAGTAAGGGGTGGAATTCAGAATGCAATTGGCATTAAGTGAAAGCATAGATGTAGTGTGGTGAAGATGTTGGAAGAAGCTGCATGTTATATGAGAACAGTTATAGGACAGTGAACTGTTGTATATAACTTGGTTTTGGCACACTGGGAGGAGGAATTTATTATGAACTCATGTTACAATGACTATTGGGTCCTGTATGGCCGATACTTGGACAACATACTCCTTTTGTGGAAAGGTGGGTAGGACAAACTAGATGAGTTTTTTCAATACCTTAATAATACCACAGAATTTTTAGAATTTACATTAAATTCTGACCATGACAGATTGAATTTTTTGGATGTCACTTTAGTTAAGGATTATTCAAACAAGACTTTTGCCTCTAAATTGTACAGGAAACCCACATATTTTAATACACTACTACATTTTGGGAGTTGGCACCCAATTCACCAGAAAAAAATCCCTAGTCAAGGGACAATTTATTAGAATTGCTAGAATGGTGTCAGACGAAGGTGACTTCCAAGCAGAATGTCATAAACTGATTAACATGTTCGAAAGAAAGGGATAACCCCCTAATTTTCTACAAGAAATTAAAAATGAGGTAGTTGTAAAAGATGGAATGGGGTAAAATCTTATTTAGTGGTAGTGGAATTAATAGTGAGTGGGTCAGAGACAAGCTATATAATGACAACTATACAAGAGCCTGTATTTTACCTTTCTCCTTGAATTTTTATGACATCAAAAATATAGTGGTGAAATTTTGGCCAATTTTGTTACTGGATCAAGATGTTTGTAAAATATTAGGAGATAAACCAGTTATTGTCTATAAGAAAGATCATAGTTTCAAAACATTCTTAGAAAGGCAGAAGAGGAAGAATAAATCCAGTGGATGCCTTAAATGTGGTAGGTGTGGTCAATGCCCTTTTGACATGGAGGGGGATTTTATTTTTGGTCGTATCTACCCTAGTAAGAAATGTTCTTGTTATTCGAAAAAGGTGGTATATATTGCTAAGTGTTGGCTTTGCAATGTATTTTATGTGGGCAAAACAAAAAGGGCTTTTAAGCAGAGAATTCACGAGCACTGCTATGACATTAGAAGTAAGAATCAAGGAAATGCATTATATAATCATGTAGAACAATTTCCTACACATTTTTTTAGGTTTTTTGCCATTGACCATGTTGATTTAGGACCTAGGGGTGGTCCTGAAGATGATTATTTAGAGCTATTGGTGTTATAATGGCAAGTTAAGTTGACTGCAGGTTCATGTCCTGGCCTTAATGGGCGTATTAGTCTCATGCCCCTTTTAAAGCTTAGAGCTATGTTCTGTATTTAAATGGCATCATTAGTTCTTTCAGATGGGTGTTAATGTGTAATTGTTGGCACTGAGAGTATGTACATATATATAAAAATACATATAAAAATGCATATAAAAACACATATATATTCATATTCACATTCATGTGATTATTTTCATATATATATATATATATATATATATATATTTTTTTTTTTTTTTAATTTTAATTTTTTATTTTTCAAATGGTTTTAATATGTCAATATTGTTTTTACTTAGTGTGATATTCATTAAGCTTATAATAGTTTGGTTACACAATTTTTACTACTGACAATGTGGTTCAATTTTTATTAGCAGGATGTGATGTCAGGGCACCTGTGTGTGGGGGAGGGTGTATAAGTGTCTTTAATTGTGGAATGTTCATTCTGATGAAGTTGGTGTTACCGACAAAAGCGCTTAATCAGTGTCGAGGTTATTGGTGTGGATTTATTTACCAGTGTGGATTTTTCAGTCTCTGGCTTAAAGTGCGTTTCCAAGCAGCTGCTGAGTGGTTTGTCTAGTACTGTTCTTCCTTTTGTATTTACTGGTTTGTGTGTTCTACATTTGACTTTACAGTTTTAGATAAGTTCTAGCCTCACCAAGCCAGGGGTATTACAAACACTTGAGTCCCAGCTGCTCAAAGGCCATACCTTGCAGCTGGAGACTCAAATGTATTACAGCTTGCACAGAGTACCACTCATGCTTAAACTTAAATATGTGTTCAGGTAAGGTGTAGCAGCCATCCAGAGAAGCTGGAGCTTCCACACCTTACCCAAACACATCATTTGAAACTGAGTCAGGTAAGTGTGGCAGCTGTAGAGAGCATGTGCAGGGGTGGGAGTTTAGGATAGGTTTTAAGGCAGCGATCAGGAAGGAAATTTAGGTTTAGGGAGCTGGGGAAATTTAGGTTTAGGGAGAGGGAAGGGAGTTTAGGGTTAGGGAATGATTAGGAACTTTAAGTTTAGGAAGGGAGAGGGGAGTTTTAAGATTAGGGAGTGAACAGGGAATTTTAGGTTTAGGGAGCAGGAAGGTAGTTTAGGATTAGGGAGTGATTGGGGATTTTAGGTTTAAGGAGAAGGAGGGGAGCGTAGAGCTAAAGAGCAATGGGGGACTTTAGGGAAAGGAGGAGGGTTTGAGTTAGGGAGCAATTAAGGAATTTAGAATGATGGAGGGAGAATGGAGTTTGAGGATGAGGGAATCATCAGGGAATTTAGGTTTAGGGAGGAGAAGGAAAGTTTTATGGTTAGGAGTGATCATAGAGTTTAAGTTTAGGGAGGGGGAGTAGAGTTTTAGGTTTATGATAAAGGAATTAGGATTCAATTTTGGGTTACAGACTAGGTGGGAGTTTTAGAGTCAGAGTTAGGGCTTTGGGAGGGCTGTGCAGTTAACTAGGGTTGGGTGGTGGTAAGGCAAGGTAATTCACTAGGATTGGGTTATAGGGCACTTGGTTTTTAGTGCGTCAGTCAGTAAGTGTGTCACAAGCTAATAGCATGTGAGCACTTGAAGAAGACATGTTGGAGATAATGGAGAACACTGGAATGAGCTGGAGTCTGTGAATACAAACATAAGTTAGTCAGTCCAGTGTTCTCTGTTATCACTGTGTTCCTTACAGTGAACCCAGTCTTTTTCATGGCTATTAGTAGTTTTATACTTTGAGGGCAATACTTTGTCAGAATGGTTAGATGAGGACAGAAACAATAGTTACAGTGTAGTTAGTTTCCATAATCTGTTAAGGGGGTGGTTTGACCATTTTTATTGACATCTGATTATCATTTTCAAAAATCTGATACAGCTGTGAGCATTTTTCATCAACTACAGAAAATATAAGAACTTAGAAACATAATAAATAAATATTTCAAAACATTTAAAAGATAACGATGTAAACTTAAGGCACCTAGTAGAACAACACATAGAAGGTGAAAAAACAGCATCTTTTAGTGCTGTGCAGATTCCCACTGTATCTAAGGCACCAGTCATTCTGTCTTATAATGTAGACTGGTAGGTTTGGGGTCTATTTATCTACTGGGCTCATGATTACAGACAAAAGCTATATTAATGACTATGTATATGGGCTGGTTAGAAATTCACTTATACAAGGTCAGTTTCTGAACTGATTGTTTTAAAGATGATAACAGGGAACAATAAACTAAAATAGTGTCTTTGCAATAGTGATGTAAAATGTTATGACAGCAACATGCATGTCTACAACTACACATCTGCTGCAATACTTCAACTGTCATGCAAAGACACTGTTTCAGTCTAGTGTTATCCATTATTGCTGACCCATTTTATCTGACTATACCATTGGCTGCTCCAGTGTTGCTTTTAGCTTTTTGTTCTACATGTAACCATACTAAAATATAAATCTCTCTGGCTATGGCTAAAAAAAAAAAAAAAAATTGTCACAATTTGTCCTGAAGGGTAAGCAGAAAAAGCACTTCCAGCACACTAAGTTAATTCTCATCCTCATTGTATCAGAGCAAAATAAAATAAATTCTTAAATTCCTGGCACACAGGGATCTTCTTTCACTTCAGAACTCTTCCAGGAAGCTAAGCAAAGTAAATCAATAAAATAATTGCCCTTTTATGACATAATAATACTTCACAAAAGAAGAGTAATAACAATATATACTGAAATACATGCTAAAAATAACAATTATTGCCTTTATTTAACCCACCCAACTTCAATAAACTAACAGTAAGTAATTCACAGCTTAAAAAAGTAAGATAGTGCATTCCACTCAGAAATGGAATATCTGGAACTTAGTTTGTGACAGGTTTGCTTCAGTTATCAAAGTTGAGAGATCAAGCTCTGTAACAAACAATTACCTTGACTATAATAGCAATTGGTAGCCTTGACAATAGAGACTGCAGACCTACAAGTAGGTAGCAATAAAAAGAATTCATGGAGAAATGTTAACATGGAGGGGTTGACACTCTGTTCTAATGATTTATTGATTGGAAAGAGTGAGGATACTGATGACATGCTAGTGTTGCCCAAGCCTACCCATCCCCACACACACCCACCCTCACACACACCTTGCCTTTATAGGGGGTTGAAGAGTGGCTTGTTATTAT
The DNA here is from genome assembly GCF_019279795.1 of Protopterus annectens. Lineage (NCBI taxonomy): Eukaryota > Metazoa > Chordata > Ceratodontiformes > Protopteridae > Protopterus > Protopterus annectens. Next base: position 1,491,092,320 of record NC_056732.1, read on the forward strand.
ACAGAGATGAAAATGAATTGACCTGAGATGTACTTCCCTGGAATAAATGAAGAGAGAAATCACAGAGCTCTTGGAATATGTGTCCCAGACTGGTATGAGCCCAGCAATGAGCAGCATTTTACCTTCTCCAAGCAATACAAACAAAAGATGACTAACTTGTAACAATGGGCTTTGTTCCTGGTGTCATTCTAAGGGGATGCAATATTTGTCATAATGGAAGGAAATGGTCAACAGACCACACTGCTTTGCCCGGGATGGTCTGCACCACTCCCCTCTAGGCTTTTGAATATCAGCTAAAACATTATCCTCCCCCATAGTGCCTTTTTCAGGCAATGCCAAACTGACAATCCTTCTGACACAGCAAATCAAAATCAAGAAAATCTAAAGATGTTACTGCTCAGTGCTTGGAGTCTAAACAAAAAACTCCACTCTCTAGAAGCTGTCTTCATCCTAGAGAATGCTAATGTCTGTGCAGTCACTGTGATGTGGCTTAAAGCCACGAAGAGCACACCAACAGTACAAGGTTATAATGCCTTCCACACATTTAGACCAACTATTACACAGACAGGGACTAAAGGTGGTGGTGTCTCGATTTCCATCAAAAACACATATACCTTAAGGCTCGTCAAACAGGACAATGTGCTTGAGCTTCTCCATGTTCAAATCACCATAGGCAAAATCCAATACCACTTTCTTGCAAGCAATAGGTCCCCCTCTATGACCCAGGAAACCCATACCATGTATTGAAACTTACAGGAAACACCATCCAACCCAATACCATATTCATGGGTAACTTTAATTATCCCAGTATTAACTAAGAATCATATATGACACCAAACATACAGGCACAGAGATTCTGGGATTTTGTAACACAAACTTCCTGGACCAGATTGTTAGTACACCAACCAGGAGTGCAACAATACCGGATATGGTCCTCACTAATATGGGAGAGTGCTGTATATCCCTACTCTAATGCCTTCTCTGGTAAGGTCAGACCACAAAATAGTCTCCTTTGAAGTAAAAATAAAACCTGGAAGCCCATCTAAGCCTGGAACATTCAGGAATTACTCTAACGCTAACTTCTTACTATTAAGTGATAACCTGGCAAAATTTTAAGCCCCATAAATCCTGAGAACATTGCTGCCTATACAGAAGTGCTCGTAAAAATCATATACAAGCATGTTAATAGCTGCACAAAGGCAGCTGTATCCACCAGGAAGCAGTGCAGAACTAGTTCAAAAAACAGGATCTGTATCACTTAATCAAAGTCACAAGTCTTCGAATATGAATTAATTGAACCCTAAACACCGAAACGCTACAACAGCGAACGCCCAAAACTGCACATTTTTTCCTACGGAAAAAAGTCATGTGGCCATACAAACAACACAAACACTTCAAATGTGATTTAAGTGGGGGGCTTTGCCCCCACACTCCCCTAACTAAATATACCAACTCAATGTTGGAGTAAAGGGCAAACTCCGGGAACGGCCAACTACATTTTTTCCTAGGAAAAAAATTTGCGGTTTTGGGCGTTTGCAGTTTTTGTTGTTCAATGTTTAGGGTTCGACTAATTCGTATTCGAAGACTTGTGTCTTTGATTAAGTGATATAGACCCCAAAAAACAAGCCACCCTGGTGGAATCACAACATTGATAGGCTGTATAGTAGAAGGAGGGAAATCATGGCAAAAATTAGGAGGTACAGCACCCAGCAGAATAAAAACACTCTCCTCAAAATAAACAAACAACTTAGAGGACAAATAAAGTCTACCAAAGATAAATTTGAGGTAAATTTCACCTCCCAGGCCAAGGACAACCAAATGAAATTCTTTAGCTATGTCCACAATCTCAAACACAATACACAAGCAAAACTCATTGTTAAGGGAACCACCTATACTGAATCAGAAGATATAGCAAACCTACTGACTAACAAATTCAGCTCCAGCTTTACCCCTCTCTCCCCCTCAACTTTCCCTCAGGAAATACCAACAAATATAACACCCCCTGCTATCACTAGGGAACAGGTCTTTAATGCTCTCGCTCTAAGGCCAAGAACACTGCATCACTGGGCCCTGAAAATATTTCAGGATGCCTTCTAAATAGCATGAAGCATGACCTATCAGGCCCTCTGAAATTGCTATTTAACTGTAGTCTCCAAACAGGCTTTGTGCCTAATGAATGGAGAACAGCAACAGTGATCTCCATGCACAAAGTTGTGTCATCTACTGACCTTGGAAACTTCTGCCCCATAAGTCTCACTAGCCTCATATGCAAAGCCATGGGAAAGAATTATTTGGCAAATGATCAATAATGACATAGAAAACCTCCAGACACTGGACCTAACCCAGTTTGGTTTTGTCAAGGGCAAGTCATGCCTACTTAACCTGGTGGACTTCTTTGAGGAGGTCACCAAAGGAATGGATAATGGCAAAATTATTCAAACTGCCTACCTTGACTTGGCCAAAGCATTTGACACAATACTCCACTCAAGTATTGTTGACAAACTCAAGAGGTTAGGTACAAACCCTTATGTCACCTGATGGATAACTAGCTGGCTCACAGACAGGACCCATGAAGTTAGAATTGGGATTTCACCTCTACAATGAGGCCAGTCACAAGTGGAGTCCTTCAGACATTGGTACTGGGACCGATCATTTTTGGCATTTACTTCTCTGAAGTCAAGGCCAATGTCAATGGCCTCTGGCTGACTAAATTTGTAAATGATTGCAAATTAGGAGCTGTCATTTAATCCACCACCAACACAAATGTTTTCCAGGAAGGGCTGACACAGGCAAATAACTTGTGTCAGAGCCATAGACTAAAACTAAATGCCAAGAAAAGTATAATAGTATCCTTTGGGAAGTCATCCATCCATGGCAATTATCATATTGACCCCTAAGAGTTGACCCAGTACTCAGGGACTTGGAGACACACATAAACAGTAATCTAGCCTTTGACCATCACATGTCTATAGTAGTGTGGAAATCATTCTATGTTGCACAACTTATAAATAAAGGTATGGCATATAGGTTCAAGGAAGTCATTGTATTCGGCATTCATCAGACCTACCATTGAGTACAATGTCCCCTTTGGTATGGACCTAACCAGTCACATCCAACAACTGGAACTTCTACAGAGGTTCCTCACAAAATAATACAGAGCATAAGTGATGGGTCCAATGCAGACCCGCTCAAGGCCCTTTCCCTATGTTCTGTCTCCTATAGGCTGTTGAGGGGAGATCTATGCCTGGCATACAAGGCATTGTCAGACCTCACTTGGATGGACCTCCTGCATATCTGCAAAACAAACAGCACAAGAATCACCCATTCTAAAGACTTAAACCTTGCCTGTGATATAAACAGGATCTGCTGGAGAGACAGATATGTATCGCAGAGACTACGCCTTCTCTGGAACAGACACCCCATCCATGTGAAGCAGAGCTCCTCTCTAACCCAATTCAAGTGCAACTTGGACAATTGAATGCGGAACAGGAAATTCATCCCTGGTTTGGCACCTATGTCTCTAATGGACACAGGCAACCTGTAAATGTTTCATTTCCCAGGTGCCTGTTTGTAAATGCTTCATTTCCCAAGCCTCTGCTTACACTTATCTAGGGTATGAGAACTTGTCAGAGATGCATGGCTACTCTGGCCGTTGTGGTCATTAACCTAGTGAACACCTATGAACCTATGTACTGGTTACGAAAGAAAGAAGGAAGGAAGGCATTGCAGAGCAAATAGGTAAGCTTTAAGCATGTAGGAATATTTATTTTATTTATTTATTTTATTTAGTGTTGGTTAACCAGGATGGTCCATTGGGCCAAGTGAACCCATTTTCAATGGAGTCCTGGGGAGAAAAGCTCCAACAAGAATACATGTTACAGAGATATACATTACATAGTATACCACTCATAGCAAGGTAAAGTTTACAAACAGTAGAATTATCCACGAAAATAATGATAGAGTGTAGTTATATACATTTTTTTTTTTTTTTTTTTTTTTTAGGTTGATAGATGATATTTAGGATAGGATTATGAGCAAAATATAGGAGATGAAAGTAATAAGGATAGAGGAAGTGGAGAATGATTATGTGGGGAGGGAGCAGGAGCATTCCCATCTGGATGTTAGGTAGGAGTGAAGTGTTTTTTTAAAGGTAGGAAGGCTAGCGATGGTGCAAATGGAGGGAGGTAGGGAGTTCCATAATCGAGCTATGGAAAAAGAGGAGCTTTTGTCCTGGGGGGGCGAAGGGGTCTATGGACTACTATTAGGTTCTGATTAGTGGATCTGAGAGGTCTTTGAGTCTGGTGAATTTTAAAGGTAGAAGAAAGGGTGGGACAGAGGGATGGTTGGAAGATGAGATTGTGTGCAAATGTGAGTTGAGTGTAGGAGAGGTAGTTGGGAAGTTCGAGCCAATTTAGTTTATGAAGTGGTGTGCAGTGGTGTGTTGAAGCTTTGGTACTAGTGGCAAATTTGGCTATTTTGTTGTAGCAGGTAGATAGTTTAGTTCTAATAGATGATTGTAGGTTAGTAAAAAGGGGGGCACCATAAAGGAGAGAGGGTAAGAGAAATGTAGTAGAGAGAGTGAGTTTGGCTGTTGATGAGAGGAATCGTTTGTGTCGATAGAGCAGGCCGAGTTTTTGGTGGGTGTTTTTTATGTTTATTAGTAGATGGGACTCAAATTTAAGGTTATTGTCAATTTGAACTCCTAGAAGTTTGGTTTCGGATACCAGTTCAAGTGGAGTATTATTCTGACTGGTGATGGAGAATAGTTGTTTATCAAATGTGTTTGTTTTAGAGGGGGTAAATATCATTAATTTTGATTTGGCTGCATTAAGTGCAAGATGGTTATCTTTCTTCCACAGTTCTGTGGTGGAGAATGCTTCTTGGGTGAACTGTAGAAGGGTTGGAATGGAAGAGGCTGCACAGATGATTGTAGAATCATCAGCGTATTGGATGATACTAGCATGGGGATAGAGTGATAGTAATCATTTATGAAGATGTTGAACAGGAGGGGCCTAATATGGAGCCTTGTGGGACCCTGTGGTGTGTAGGAAAGAGGAGATGGATTTTTTCCATTTGACAGCTTGTTGCCTGTTTGAGAGATAGCTGGTGAACTAGTTAAGAGTTGCAGGTGATAGGTTTAGCTTTGACAATTTAGTGAGCAGTAGGTTATGGGAGCTAGTGTCGAATGCTTTGGAGAGATCAAGAAGGATGGTAGATACAGTGAGACCGGAGTCTCTTGCTTTATTCACAGTTTCAAGGAATGAAAGGAGGGCTGTCATAGTATTATGATTAGGGCGGAAGCCATGTTGGGTAGGACTTAGTAGATTGTTGTCTAATAAATAGGGAAGGAGTTGTAAATGGATACATTTTTCTAGAATTTTGATATGGGAGAGGATGGCGATGGCCGGAAGTTGGTAATGCTAGTATTATTCCCTCCTTTATGAAGGGGAATGATAAAAGCTTTTTTCCAGACTTGAGGAACAAGACCTTCTTGGATGGAGCGGTTTATTAGGATACTAACTGGGAGGCGATGGCATCTGCAGATGTGCTGAGGAAGTGTGAGGGATGTTATCGGGGCATTAGTGCATGGTTTTAGCTTCTTTAGTAGTTTTTACAGTGGAGGTAGGGATTGGTTTCAGTGAGAATATAGGGGTTTGTGAGGTAGTAGGGTGATTGAGTGGAGAAGAGGGGGTGTAGGAAGAGGGCAGGGTAGTAGGGGTGGGTGGTTGCTTGAGAAGGAAGAGGTAAGTTTGGAGATACAGTCAATGAAAAAGGAGTTGAATTTGGCAGTTCAATGTCTTGTACATTTGGGTTGGGGTTTGGGTTTTCAGTTGTGCCGGGTTTTAGGAGGGATGTTATACCTTTCCAGAATTTTTGTGGGTCAGATTTGTATTTACTTTGGAGGGAAGAGTAATAGTTTTGACGGTCTGTCGAAATAAGTTTTACTGTATTGCGAAGAGTTTTGTATTCATTAAGGGTAGTGGGAGATTTGTGCTTCTGATAGTGTGACCAGGCTTTATCTCTTAATCGCATAGTTTTCAATCTGCTTTTAGTTAGCCAAGGGGTAGTTTTGTTTTTTATTCTTTTGGTTTTTAATGGAGCATGAATATCTAAAAGGCTTTGGAAGGTAGTATTAAAGTGAGTGATTGCACTTTCGAGGGGGAGAGTTTTTAGGGGGCACCAGTTGACTGATTTTAAGGAGTTGGAGAAGGCTTCTGGGTTGATGTTTTTTAGGTGTCTGAAAGAAATGTAATTATGGGTAGTTTGAACTGGAGAAGGGAGGCGTGTAGCAAAAATGGGAAGGTGGTCTCTTAATGAGTCAGGGAGAGTTCCACTATCAGGGTAGTAGTGGGGGTGAGAGACTAAGATCCAGTCAATAATACTGCCAGTGGTGAAGTCTTTAGAGGGTCTAGTGGAGGAGTTGATGAGTTGGGAGAAGTTATAAAGGTTGATGTTAATGGAGGGGGTATGGGATTGAGTGGAGGACCAATTGATGTTGGTGTCTCCCATTATGATGGTTTCGTTAGATATATTGGTTGAGAACCAGGAGAGGATATCTTCAAGAGTAGAGATATTGTCTCCAGGGGCAATGTAGAGAGAGGCAATGATTGCATAAGAAAAGGAAGGAGGATGAGGGTACTATTAGGTGGCAAATGTTTTGCTTACAAACGTTGCACCAAAGAGATGTTACCTGTTTGTGAAAGAAATTTATTAACTAGTAGTCAAACCTGTATGTACTTATTGAGAAAACTCCACTCTGTTACAGATTCATCAATTTGCCAGTAGATGACAGCACATAGACATATTTAGCATAACAGTGCTCTGAAGTAATGCATTCAGCAAAAGGCATGGAGAAAATGCAGTCCTAACACATAACAGCATTATTTTACTAGAAAGTTAATATTGGTAAATGAAGACTTTGTAAAATATTTTGTATGGTATAATGTCAATATAGTCATATTTCTGTGGGGTAATACAGATTTACCTACAGCTGGCTTTGTCTGGTTACTCTGCATTCATCTATTACATCATGCCGCAGCAGCTATGGGTAGAAACTGCATACTGCATTTCCCACACCAAAACACGATTTATTGCTGCATTATACATCACTTTCCCTCCTTGTATTTCTCCTTAGAAGCCTATGGTTTCATCACCCAATGATTCCCTTCCCACTTTCCTACTCTGATAATACAGTCACCAGAATCCTCCTTCTCCACCTTCTTTTGCCTCCCACTTTGGTTGATGATGGTTCTCCACTGCTACTCCAGACTTCATATAGCTCTTATCAGTTGAGATCCAATTGGTGCAGTCCCTCACAACTTTTTATGTATTTGCTTGCTACCTATTTTGTGTTTCTAAAACTGCTATGCTGTACTACTTTAGACAATTTTCCTTTTTAAAACTGCTTTATGTGTTCTTGCTTTGGATTTATGTTGATTTGTTAATGGCAGACTATATGATTGTTGTAATTGTGAATTGATATTGCTGAAAACCATTTACATTAATAAAGAAACAAGAATATTTTAGAGGAGGTAGGTCCCCTTGAACCCACCCCTTATGGGTAGATACTCCCCTACACCACAAAAGTATACATGCTAGCAGCATAGTCACACAACAGTGGGGAAAGAGGGTAAGCTCAGTGATATCTGGTTCATAGGTTCATAGGTTGGTACTAGGCTATCGGCCCTAGGGCCTATACAAGCCTAGCCATAACAATTATCTGGCTATTTCTTCCAACACTATTTACTTCCCTGGACCCCTGTCTAGCAAGGCGACTGACGTGATCTCCAGGGTGAATTTCCTTTCTCCCATCCAATCATCAAGGTATGGGCAGTCTATTCCAGAGTCTGGGGAGTATCTGGGTCAGGAACCTATCCCTCCAGCATGTTTTATTTATTGTGATAACAAGGTTTAGATCCCTGGAGCGTGTGGCTCTGAGGGATTGGGATTTCTTTAAGTGTAGCATGTCCAACAGCTCTGGGTTTGACATGGCCTTGTATGTTAAGCAGAGATCGCCTCGGATTAGACGATATGCGACAGAGTATAGCTGGAGTTTTCTAAGGTGGTCAGCATAGGGCATCTGCTTTAGGCCTGTGATTCTTTTAGTGAGGTATTTCTGCGGCCTTTCCAGTTGTTGCAGATGTCTTGAGAGGTACATATCAAATGGGGCTTTGTATTCTATAATGGGTCTAATGAGGGATGAGTACAGTGAGACAATACCCTCCTTTTTTCTGGATGAAAATCCCTTAGTGATGAGGTGTGCCACATAGAAGGATTTCCTGACTGTTGTGGCGATGTGGTTATTGACGGTGAGACCACTGTCCACCTGTGTCCCTAAGTCTCTTATCATACTTTTGGTGTTTAGTGTACTGCCACCTATGTGGTAATTCACGGGTACATGTTTTTTCCCAAAGGGGATGACTATACATTTCTTGGTATTGAGCTTGAGCCCATGGCTCTGACACCAAGCATCTGTTTCTGTAAGGCCCTTTTGTAGAGTATCCATATCATTTGGGGATTCAATAATGGCTCCCAGTTTGCAGTCATCTGCGAACTTTGTTAGCCAGAGTCCCTTAGTGTTGGCCTGTACTTCAGAGAGTAGATGCCAAACAAGAGAGGTCCCAGGACTAAACCCTGAGGTACTCCACTTGTCACTTGTCTGGAGCTGGATTTGGAGTCAGCTACTTTTACAGTGTGGGTTCTGTCAGTAAGCCAGTTGGCAACCCATCGAGTGACGTAGGGATTAATGTCCAGCTTAGTAAGTTTGTCTATGATTCCAGAGTGGGGGATGGTGTCAAAGGCCTTGGCGAGGTCCAGATAGGCTGTGCAGACGGCCTTACCCTTGGCCACGGCTCTGGAGACTGATTCGAAGAAGTCAATCAGGTTCAGGAGACAAGATTGGCCTTTCACAAACCCAAACTGGGTGGGGTCCAGTGTTTTAAGGTTGCCAGTGTCTTTGTTTATAAGTTCCATGATAATACATTCCATGGCCTTGCAGATCAGGCTTGTCAGACTGATGGGGTTGTAGTTCTCGGGATCCAAGTTGGATTCCCCCTTATGGAGTGGGCTAACTGTAGCTGTGCGCCACTCAGTGGACATGAAGCTTGAGGTGAGGGTATGATTAAACATGACACTTAGGTGAGGTGCCAGTTCATTTTGTAGTTAATGTAGCACACAGCCCTGGATGTCATCTGGTCCCATGGATGCTGTATTCTTAGCTTTGGAGAGTGCGTTTTTTACCTGTGTGGCCGTTATTACCGGAATCTGGCAATCTTCCGATATTGAGATGGGCCATTTAGGGGGTGAGAGGGGGGTGAAGATGGGGCACTGAATCGATTTGCCAGGATATTGGCAATATCCTTGGGATCAGTATATTTAATGCCATTCTGTTGTAGCTCAGAGCAGATCTGAGCATTGCCATTTAGATTCTTGACATAGTTATAGAATGCCTTGTGGTTGTCTTTGGAATCTTTGGCAATTTTATTTTCTTAACTTGCTTTGGTGGATTTTATGAGGGATCTCAGCTTCTTACTGAGGCTGGTAAGGGAGTTTTTTGCATCCTGGGATTTTCCTCTTTTCTGCAACAGTTTCTTCCTTTTGTTGTAAAGTTTGTTTATGGCAGGGGACCACCAGATTGGCTTCCTTTTTTTGGAGGAGAGCATCTTGGTTCTATTTGGGATGGCACGATTCATGCTTGAGTGGATGTGCTCATACAGTGCCTTAGTGTAGGACTCAGCAGTCGAACTTTCAGTTCCCGTCTGCATGGGTGTCATGAAGTTTGGCTTTGGAGAAGTTTTTTATGGAGGTTTCCTTACTGGGGGGTGGGGGTGGGATGTAGGTGTTAAGGGTGATTAGCTTATGTTCTGACTTGACCAACGAGGGGGTGACCATAGGTGTGGAGCATCAATTTCCCATGTTGGTAATGACCAGGTCTAGGATATTGGAGCCCTTGGTGGGACTATGGATTAGTTGATCCAGGGCACTGGAATTTATGAATTCCAAGAACCATTGGGCAAAGGTGTTGGTACACAAGTAGTTTTTCCAGTTAATGGCAGGGTATTTGAAATCACCCAGTATTAGGGTGTTTGGTTGTATATTAATATTTTCCAGTATGTTTAGAAAGGTGTAGTGAGAATCTTGGGGGAAGGTGGGGGATCTGTAGCAAGCTGCAATTTGGATTGCAGTCTTACCTAGTGTTAGTTGCACCTAGAGAATTTCAGATGCATTGTGTTGGGCAACTAACCTGGTGGTGTGGATATCCTTGGTGAATATGGACACTCCTCAACCTTTAGTGTTTTGATTCTGGTTTGGTGGCTGAAAAGTGTGGTAAGAGTTGTAGCCTGGTATTGCAGGGGTGCTCTCTGGAGCCTTGAACCAGGTCTCAGTTACTGCACAGATATTTATGTTCTCCATTTTTAGGAGTGCCTCGAGAGAGTGCATTTTGAGGTTTAGTCTTCTAGCATTTAGTAGCATTACCTTCAGATTTTGCATGCTTGTACCTGTTACGGTGGTGGTTTTGTCCTTTGAACTTTGCCTAAAAAAGGCACTATAGGGGTGGCAAGAGCCTTAGCCAGTAACCTGAATCCCAGGGGCGACAGGTGCAAACCATCTCTGGCAAAGCATCATGGTCTGTCGATCATGCCGTCCCAGGCAGACAGATACTGGACCCCCTTTGAAGGACACCAGAAGCTTAGCCAATTGTTGAAGTCAATCATTTTGCCCTTATATTGTGGTATCATTCTGGGCGAAGGCAGGATGCTACTCAGGGCTAGGGTCATACCTGCCTGGGCCACATGATCTAAGAGCTCTTCCATGTCTCTTTTCATGTAGTCCAGGGAGGTACGTCTCAAGTCATTCACTCCAACATGACCAATGACAGAGTCATATTTGTACTTGTTGTGGAGTGACTTAAGTGCATGAGTTATGTGGCGGATCCTGGCACCCGACAGGTAGTCTGAAATTTCAAATGTGAAAGTAGTTTTCAACCATATTGATTTGCAGTGATGGCACTCAGTGACGCTGCAGTCAAGGAATACTCAGACCATCCTCCCAGTAACAGTTGCTTGGCACTCACAGACGCTGTGGTCAAGGAATACTCAGACCATCCCCCCAGTAACAGTCTCCTGGCACTCACAGACACTGCGGTCAAGGAATACTCAGACCATCTTCCCAGTAACAGTCTCTTGGCACTCACAGATGCTGTAGTCAAGGAATACTCAGACCATCCTCCCAGTTACAGTCTCCTGGCACTCACAGACACTGTGGTCAATGAATACTCAGACCATCCTCCCAGTAACAGTCTCCTGGCACTCACAGATGCTGCGGTCAAGGAATACTCAGACCATCCTCCCAGTAACAGTCTCCAACTCATTCTGTGAGATCTTCAGCCAGTCCATGTGAAGTGAGAGGTATAAACTTGTGAGAATTAATTGGTCCTGTGCTTGGGTTTTCTTCTAGTGGGCTATAACTGCTACACCTCTCATGGAAGACACTTAGACAGCATCCACACAAAACACTCATGCCACCTCTTTGATCCTATTAATTTTTTTTTTTAATTTATCAAAGTCTTTTGGGTTTCTAATACCATGAAGGGAATGGACCCCATTCCTAAATCAAGGTATGATTAAAGTTCATGAAATTAGTATTGTTTTAATCATTGATGTTAGCCAGAACTGCTTTTTGCAGCACCTGCAATATGCTCAGTAATTACTCCTTCTGTAGTTCATATAGAGTTATACATATTGGTAACATACCTAAATATGATTGTAGATTATTTTTTATAAGACCTGTTGCTCCTACTACTACTGGAACTGCCTGGGTATCCTTCTATACATTGTTCTCATTACTGCCTGCAAATCTTGTTACTTTCTTGACTTGGTGTCTCTCTGTATGTAAGACACTGAAGTCACTGGGTGTAGCAATTTCAATAATCAGTGCTACTTTTGTCTTCTTTTCATGGACTATTATATCTGGTTCTCTTGCATCTATTTTTGAACTGTTGGCAATGAATGATCCCATATGATATAAACTTCGTAATTTTCTATGATGCCTTTTGGCTCATATTTCCAGTGTTTTTCAGCTGGTTCAATATTATAATGTTTGCAATGCAACAATCTTTCTACATTATTATGCCTTTCAGTTTACAGCCCTTCTGCCATTAGCATGTCACAACCAGCAACAAGATGTGCGACCATTTCCAATTCTGTTTTACAAAACCTTCATTTGTCTGTTTCTGCCTGTAATGGCCGTGCCCTGGCCCAGCAATCAAGGAGTCTCAATCCTCACCACTAACACTAAGGAGGTCATTTCATAGAAGAGGAAAGGATATCTAATACACACAGTAAAGTACAATTTCCTTTAAGTGCACACAGAGATCACAGTCAGTCTGGGGCTGGTTGCTCCCTCACTCTCCAGGTCCCCAATAAGACTTCCCACTGGCACAGCTATAAGGTCCAGATCTCAGCCTAGCTGCCAAGCTAACCTCCAGTACCCTCTCTGTCCAACTAGTGCTTTGTGTCCCTGCCCAGGTAGCTGACACACCACACACACTTTGAGATAAGTATTTATACAACTTCACAGACACTCCCGGGAAAGGCTGACACAGATTCTCTAGCTGTGCCCCTTTACCCAGACTATACAGTAGTAATTCCTGCCACCACCAGCTTAATAATTATCAGCTACCTAAAGGCCCTTAAAAGGGTGTCCAATTATTACTGTGCAATATTATTATCCAATTGGTAATGTGACTGTTCAGTCTAAGGCTTATTAGAGTGGCCTATTACAATGAACTCTATAAATATGCAATGTACTCTAGAGCTTATCTCTACACAAACCAGCCACAGGTAAAGGTTTTTAAAATATTTAATAATAAATATTTAAAAACAAAAGACAATACTACTACACCACAGAGATATCTAAGAGCTCAGAGATCACACAGAAACTTAAAATAATACAGTAGGACAGGTCTAATGTCAAAGAAAAACAATCTAACTTTCTAATCTTTAGCTATTCTTAAGAGAAAACACAGTGCTATAATCCTACTTACATACATAAAGAGCATAAGCAGTGCTGGGGTTGATGGTCCAAGACAAATGCTTTCAGTCTCTCACTGAACAATAGTTTTTAAAACATGAACAAACAGCTCTGCTAAGGCCCTCCCAAATTGCATCATTTTGACACTTAGGTTTTCCCAGTATTCACATTACATCATTTTGACACGTAGTCTGGAGTTCCCAGGCCACAAACTGCATTATTTAGCAAGCTAACATCTGCTCAGGAAACTACAACAATAAAAGACATTTCACATGTACACTAGCAATTATTCCTTAAGTTAAGACAATAGAAAGAATGTGTTCAGCCAGTCACTTCGGCACCACTATTTAGATAATTGTAACTTCAAAGAACATTTGAAATGCTTGGCTTGATTTTCCTTACAGCAGACGGCAATGTTGCAACAATCTTGAAGTTCACATTTTACACTGTTTTCTTTCATTTAAAAACACAAGCCTGTATTTTACATTTATTTATACAAATAATAGAATTATGTATCAAATTCTATTTGACTAGGCTGGCAGCCTTAATGGACTTTTGTAAACAAATGTGTACATAGTCCACTATCTTGTGCCGCCAATATTAACCTTTCATCTTTTAGTTTGAATTTGCCCCTCCTTAACCATTCCTGCATTTGATCCTGATCAACATGAGGTTGTTCCAGGAGTTTTCTATACTTGCAGGTATATTTATTCATTTTCCACATTTCTTCCCTTCTCGTCTGATCCTTCACCTTATTTTCTTTCTTTTGTTTTTTGGCACATTCAGTTGCCTGATTTTTATCTACTTCTGGTTTGATTTCCATTCTTGCTTGATACCAACATGCTTCTGCTAGACGAAGCAGGGAAGTCATCTTAGATTTATTCTCCTCATATTTCAATGCGTTCACTATGTTTGGGTCTTGTGAGGTCAGCAGATATGTATGCAGTCCCATGATTGCAGATCTATACATGTAATCAATTTCAAGGGGGCCCATATATAATCTTGATATGCAATGATGTTTATAAATCATTTGATGAGCATGAAACATCCTTCTTGTTTTTTTTTTGGGGGGGGGGGCAGTTAGTCGCTCCAAAACTGTAAGTTAGGACAGGAAGAGCAAATTGTTTTATAGCTTGAACTTTGTTCCTAGATGTCATCACTGTTTTAGGATTAATTTAACTCTTCTAAAATATTCCTTACTGAGTTTTCTTCACATTTGTTCATGTTTTATTGTTAATCCTTCATCAATTCCAGGATATTTATACACTCCTTCTTGGTCAAGTCCTTTTATATCACATTCTTACCCCAAACTGATGTTTTCGTGGTGCTGCAGCTTTCCTGCTTTAAAAATTGCTTTTAAACATTTATCAAGACCAAATTATATTCTTATATCATCTGAAAAAAGTTTTGACTACTTGCAGGTGTGTTTTCAGTTTCTCATCTGATGAGTTATTCAGTTTTAAATCATCTACAAAGAGAAGATGAAAACTCTTTACACTTTGTTGCTTTCTGGGAGCCAAATTATAGCCATGACCTAATCTGTTAGGCAGACAGCTTAATGGGTTAAGGGCAAGACAAAAGTGCAGCGGTGACAGAGAGTCACCCTGGAATATCCCTCTTTGAATTTCTGTCACTGGAATAATAAATTGTCCTTTATCATGGCTTAACTGCAGAGTGGTTTGCCATGGTTTCTTGTTTGCTGCGATGTAGTTTATCAGTATAGTGTGTATCTTATACATTTTAAGAACTCTTTTATCCATGAATGGGGGATACTGTCAAATGCTTTTTTGCAGTCTATCCATGTCATACTTAGAGTCTTCCCCTTTTTTACAGTTCTCCACTAGGACTTTATTTAACAACAAATGATCCTTTTTGTTCCATATGACTTTCTTTTATTACCCTTTTGTTCTATTGCCATAATTGAGTTTTCTAAATGACTATAAACTCTGTAATAGTGACAATTATCTGATAACAGTGGTACTGAACAGTTTTGCTGGGTAAAATTTAATTTTGGAAAGGATTATTTGATTGTTATATGGAACAGAATAACAATGTGAATGTCTCAGATGGTCCTCAGTCTTCAGAGCCCTTGAAGGCAAAAACTGAAAATTTAGAAGATGTTGATTCCTGGTTTGTGTCTCTGTGGATACTGCTGAGTTGGAACCAGTCCATCCTATCTGACAACAACAGAAATCTGAGCAATGAAGTTTACATTGATGGAAATATCTATGAACCTGAATGTAGGCCAGCTGCAGGAGTGCCAAAATGTGACTCCTGCTCAACAGTGGACTCTAGACTTACCGGTAGAGATAGTGCAACCGGAAAACTGTTAGTAGAATAAGTTGTGTTTAATAAGGACTAAGGAAAGCTTGACGTGACATTGCTTGCAATATTTCCTCAAAGTGATAAACTTAACACTGGATAACCATTGAATTGTGGACCCCTAGAGTCATAAACACAGTCTGCAACTGGATACATGCAGTATGCACACTGCAGTTTATATGCTATCTTGCCATTACTGTGATTCACAAGCATGTTTCTTGATACTGAAAATATGGCGCGCTATATGTAAGAATTGCACAAAGCTGCACATGATACAACAGTGGCACAGCAGGAGATTGGTCATATCAATAGTATAATAATTGTGCTATTTACGCCAATGATATATATATAAAAAAAATTATATATATATATATATATATATATATATATATATATATATATATATATATATATATATATATAGATAGATATATATATATATATATATATATATATATATATATATATATATATATACATATATATATATATATATATATATATATACATATATATATATATATATGTATATATATATATATATATATATATATATATACATATATATATATATATATATATATATATATAGAGGTACCCATGGAATTCAACAGAATATGCAACAAATGCTCCCACAATAAATCTGTTGCAAGTGCACAAGTTATATATATGTGAGACAAGGATGGTGACATCCTCAGTATTGCAAATCCTTACCTGTTATGACTGTCAACATCCTTAGATCTGCAAATCCTTTTATGTTGTCTATAATTTATACCTTGCTGTTCCTTGAGAAATGGCGGAACTTTTCTTCAGGTGTGGGAATGCTTTGAACTCTGGCAAACTATTTATAGGTCATAAGGTGATTACTAGGTTAATGATCACAGGGGCCTTTTTAAGTCTAGCCATGCATTCCAAATGTATCTCACAAATGTATAGACTTTAAGTTTATTCTAAGAGGTATATGTAGGCGGTGATGGTTTGGTGGGTCATGCATTTACAGAATGTCTGGCAAAATGTCCAAATCAAGATAAGCTGTGTGTACAATGTGACCATTGTCAAGAACTTGTATTACCTTCTCAAATGATAACCAAGTTCATTAAACAGGATCTTCCTTTTATAAAAGCAAAGTAATCTGGACCTAGCCTGGTGAGATGTTTAATTTTGATGTCACCTAGGTCTATTATAATGTGTTCCATGGATTTACAAATGGGTCTTGGCAGGCAAATGGGCCTATGGTTTCTGGGGAGAAACGTAGGGCCACCTTTATGGAGTGGTATTACCTGTACATCATACATTTGGGACTTAGCATGTATCCAGGCTCAAGTTAAATATCTTATGTAGAGGTTCTACCAGGGTATGTTTGGTAATACTTATCATACAGCTGGGCATGTTATCTGGTCCAGTGGCGGTAGTGTTCTAATGTCTTGAATAGTAATTTTAGTACATGTTCTTTAGTGATGGGGGGTTGAGAGCTACTGGGATGAAGGGGCTTTGGATAGTCATCTAAGGACTGAAATTTGCACTAGAGTTATTTGCTAAGTTACTGGCACTGTTCACCAAGTCTGAGTAGGTTTTGTCATTTAGTATTAGGTCTGTATGTTGTATTAGGTCTGTATGTTGTTTGTAATTATTCTTGGCTTCGGATGCCAACCTGAGTTTATGGGCTGCCTTAGTAGACCTGATAGTATATTTAAAATTCTTAGTTAAATTCCTTTTTCCTGGCCTTGAGAATCCTTAGAGCTGCTAGATAACCTAATGAGCTGTTTTCCTTTTATTATAAATTTTATTTATATTAATGGACCACCAGGATGGTTTGCCTTAACATTTCCAGCCCACCGTCCCCATAACAACATAGTTCACCCCTAATTCAACAAAATCTAGCCCCTTAACTTTCTCCATCACATCCAGAAATGGCACTATCATTTCACCATCAACCCATACTAAACTCCTAGGGGTAGAAATAGATAATAACCTATCTTTTGATATTCATATATCACAAACAATCCAGAAGGTTCATAAGAAAATGGGGACACTCAACAGACACAAAAACTTTCGCACAGATAAAGCAAGACTTACCCTAGCTCAGACCCATCTTTTATCAACACTTAGATATGCAGCACCAATCCTAACCCATATTAG
The DNA here is from genome assembly GCF_019279795.1 of Protopterus annectens. Lineage (NCBI taxonomy): Eukaryota > Metazoa > Chordata > Ceratodontiformes > Protopteridae > Protopterus > Protopterus annectens. The sequence continues at coordinate 1,491,109,813 of NC_056732.1, forward strand.
AAAAACAGATCTGGACAAGCTAGAATCATGTTATAATAAAACTGCCAAATTCACCACCAACTCACCCTTTAGAAGCCACTACTGCCAAGCACTAAAACAAATTCAATAGCTAGAATTTCCTCACTTGCTCACCTACCAACAACTCACCTGTGCCTTTAACATCATAAACTACCCAGAGAAAACTCCAGCACTAAAACAGCTAACACTTTATTCTACCAGTCGCCCACTTCGCTCATCTTATAAACCTCTCCTCAGTATTATAACTGCCAACAATACTGCTGGCAAAGCCCTATACTGCCATACCATAGCCAAAAAATGGAATAACCTCCCCACTAATATAACCTCTGCTACAACAAACACACAGTTTAAAAAACTACTCAAAACACATCTCAGGAAAACCTGGATCTGCCCATGTAATACATGACAGTCTCATCTGACTTTCTTCTCCTTTCTGTTTACTACTCAAACTCTAGGCTCTCACTTTCTCATAGATCTAACCTTCCTCCTTAAAATCTGAATGCTCAAGTTATATTCTTTTGCTCAGGTTATATTCTTTCGCTCTGGTTATATTATTTTGCTCAGGTGATATTCTTTCGCTCTGGTTATATTATTTCACTCAGGTTATATTATTTCGCTCAGGTTATATTATTTCGCTCAGGTGATATTATTTCGCTCAGGTGATATTCTTTTGCTCTGGTTATATTATTTCGCTCAGGTTATATTATTTTGCTCAGGTTATATTATTTCGCTCAGGTGATATTCTTTCGCTCTGGTTATATTATTTCGCTCAGGTTATATTATTTCGCTCAGGTGATATTCTTTCGCTCTGGTTATATTCTTTCGCTCAGGTTATATTATTTCGCTCAGGTTATATTATTTCGCTCAGGTGATATTCTTTCACTCTGGTTATATTATTTCGCTCAGGTTATATTATTTCGCTCAGGTGATATTCTTTCGCTCTGGTTATATTATTTCGCTCAGGTTATATTATTTTGCTCAGGTTATATTACTTCGCTCAGGTGATATTCTTTCGCTCTGGTTATATTATTTCGCTCAGGTTATATTATTTTGCTCAGGTTATATTATTTCGCTCAGGTGATATTCTTTCGCTCTGATTATATTCTTTCGCTCAGGTTATATTATTTCGCTCAGGTTATATTATTTCGCTCAGGTGATATTCTTTCGCTCTGGTTTTATTATTTCGCTCAGGTTATATTATTTCGCTCAGGTTATATTATTTCGCTCAGGTGATATTCTTTCGCTCTGGTTATATTATTTCGCTCAGGTTATATTATTTCGCTCAGGTGATATTCTTTCACTCAGGTGATATTCTTTCGCTCTGGTTATATTATTTCGCTCAGGTTATATTATTTCGCTCAGGTGATATTCTTTTGCTCTGGTTATATTATTTCTCTCAGGTTATATTATTTTGCTCAGGTGATATTCTTTCGCTCAGGTGATATTCTTTCGCTCTGGTTATATTATTTCGCTCAGGTGATATTCTTTCGCTCTGGTTATATTATTTCGCTCAGGTTATATTATTTCACTCAGGTGATATTCTTTCGCTCAGGTTATATTATTTCGCTCAGGTGATATTCTTTCGCTCAGGTGATATTCTTTCGCTCTGGTTATATTATTTCGCTCAGGTTATATTATTTCGCTCAGGTTATATTATTTCACTCAGGTGATATTCTTTCGCTCTGGTTATATTATTTCGCTCAGGTTATATTATTTCGCTCAGGTGATATTCTTTCGCTCTGGTTATATTCTTTCGCTCAGGTTATATTATTTCGCTCAGGTTATATTATTTCGCTCTGGTTATATTATTTCGCTCAGGTGATATTCTTTCGCTCTGGTTATATTATTTTGCTCAGGTTATATTATTTCGCTCAGGTGATATTCTTTCGCTCTGGTTATATTATTTCGCTCAGGTTATATTATTTCGCTCAGGTGATATTCTTTCGCTCAGGTTATATTATTTCGCTCAGGTTATATTATTTCGCTCAGGTGATATTCTTTCACTCTGGTTATATTATTTTGCTCAGGTTATATTATTTCGCTCAGGTGATATTCTTTCACTCTGGTTATATTATTTTGCTCAGGTTATATTATTTCGCTCGGGTGATATTCTTTCGCTCTGGTTATATTATTTCTCTCAGGTTATATTATTTCTGGTTATATTATTTCGCTCAGGTTATATTATTTCGCTCAGGTGATATTCTTTTGCTCTGGTTATATTATTTTGCTCAGGTTATATTATTTCGCTCAGGTTATATTATTTCTGGTTATATTATTTCGCTCAGGTTATATTATTTCGCTCAGGTGATATTCTTTCGCTCTGGTTATATTATTTCGCTCAGGTTATATTATTTCGCTCAGGTGATATTCTTTCGCTCTGGTTATATTATTTCGCTCAGGTTATATTATTTTGCTCTGGTTATATTATTTCGCTCAGGTTATATTATTTCGCTCAGGTGATATTCTTTCGCTCAGGTGATATTCTTCCGCTCTGGTTATATTATTTCGCTCAGGTTATATTATTTCACTCAGGTGATATTCTTTCGCTCAGGTGATATTCTTTTGCTCTGGTTATATTATTTTGCTCAGGTTATATTATTTCGCTCAGGTTATATTATTTCGCTCAGGTGATATTCTTTCGCTCTGGTTATATTATTTCTCTCAGGTTATATTATTTCGCTCAGGTTATATTATTTCGCTCAGGTGATATTCTTTCGCTCTGGTTATATTATTTCGCTCAGGTTATATTATTTTGCTCAGGTTATATTATTTTGCTCTGGTTATATTATTTCGCTCAGGTTATATTATTTCACTCAGGTGATATTCTTTCGCTCTGGTTATATTATTTCGCTCAGGTTATATTATTTTGCTCAGGTGATATTCTTTTGCTCTGGTTATATTATTTCGCTCAGGTTATATTATTTCCCTCTGGTTATATTATTTCGCTCAGGTTATATTCTTTCGCTCTGGTTATATTATTTTGCTTAGGTTATATTATTTTGCTCAGGTTATATTCTTTCGCTCTGGTTATATTATTTTGCTCTGGTTATATTATTTCGCTCAGGTTGTATTATTTCGCTCAGGTGATATTCTTTCGCTCTGGTTATATTCTTTCGCTCAGGTTATATTATTTCGCTCAGGTTATATTATTTCGCTCTGGTTATATTATTTCGCTCAGGTGATATTCTTTCACTCTGGTTATATTATTTCGCTCAGGTTATATTATTTCGCTCAGGTTATATTATTTTGCTCAGGTGATATTCTTTCGCTCTGGTTATATTATTTCGCTCAGGTTATATTATTTCGCTCAGGTGATATTCTTTCGCTCTGGTTATATTATTTCGCTCAGGTTATATTATTTCGCTCTGGTTATATTATTTTGCTCAGGTTATATTCTTTCGCTCTGGTTATATTATTTTGCTTAGGTTATATTATTTTGCTCAGGTTATATTCTTTCGCTCTGTTTGTATTATTTCGCTCTGGTTTTATTATTTCGCTCTGGTTATATTATTTCGCTCAGGTGATATTATTTCGCTCAGGTTATATTATTTCGCTCAGGTGATATTCTTTCGCTCTGGTTATATTATTTCGCTCAGGTTATATTATTTCACTCAGGTGATATTCTTTCGCTCAGGTTAAATTATTTCGCTCAGGTTATATTATTTCACTCAGGTGATATTATTTTCCTTCTCTTTTCCTTAATAGAAGCTAAATGTAAAATGCAAGTTGTATTTAACTGTTATTCAAAGACTAGCATTATCTCTGTCAGGTCACTTGTACTTTATATATAACTCTTTATCAAAAGTCTTGGTCCTTTACCAATCACAGTTGAATCATTGTGCACAATTATTTGTATGTGTGTACTTATAATTGACCTGTTTTTTTCATGTCTATTTTACCTGTGTCATAATTACTTTACTATATGTTAATTGTGGAGCTTTTCTCCCGGGCATCCACTGAAAATGGACCTGGTCCATTTGGATTTTTCCCAGTTAACAAATGTAAAACAAAATAAAAATAAAATAAAAATTTGCATCTTGATGGGACAACTGAGTCTGTACATTTATTTATGTGGGTATAAAAGTCCTTGGTGAATCGCTCTGCTGAGGAAATGCCTGGGTTGATGTTATAAGTGAACCTAGAGGCTTCATCATATAATTTGAGGAGGCATACAATGTTTCCACTGCCTTACATTGAAGTGCAGCTTTTATGACATCAGGATGTTTTATACTACTATAATTTTGTTCTACAAGTTGTATCTCATTTGCTGTCCCATTTACTAGGGTTTCTTTTCTGGAAGACATTTCCTTTCTTTCTTTTTACCCTTTTTACATTGGGACTTCAATATCTGAAGGTCTTCCTGAAACTTGCATCAGACAGAATGCAGAATCTGTTGGTTTTGAGTCCATGTAAGAGCTATATCAGCATTAAGCACACCTGAGGCACTTGTAAACTCCCATAATGAATTAGATTAGCTTCCTTTGCTTCAGGTTCTGTAATTGTTTGTATTAAGATCACAGCAGGCACACTAGTCTGGCCTTCCATTCATCTATATTCAGTTGTTCTTATGGTTTTCAGACTCTGAATGCCTATGGTATTTGGTGTATTAGTCACCTCTGCCTGCACCAGAAGTTTAGTGGGAGTATCTTCATTCTTGCTGAGAGAATTATTTTCATTTGCCAGGTGTGTTACAGTAGTATGGGTTTCTTGTGTTCGCTTAGTATGACAAGTAAAGGTTAACAAACATTGTTTACATTATTGTTTGCTTCTTGTAAAGACTTTAGATTTTACTTTTGGCCTCCTTATTTTTACACTCAAGCAATTAGCTCAAAAATAACATCATACTGTTCATCCATCAAGCAATGCAACTTTCTCTTTTCTTCCTGCAGCATACTAACCAGGCTTTCATTGTTTTACTCAGTTTTGTTTCAACACCTGGATAGGTTGACTAACTGCATTTAAGCCTCTGTTATCGCACATCTGTTTTTCTTTACATACAGCCTGTATGAATTCCTCACTGGGAAATGCTAATTATATACTATACATTTTCAGATATCTTTTGTTATATGAGCTTTCATTGTTATGAGTGAGAATTTCATAGGTTCATAGCTTTATAGGTAGGTACTAGGCTATTGGCCCTAAGGACTATATAAGCCTAGACAAAAGGTACCCTGGTTTTCGCCACCCAAGAAAATTATTTTCCTGTGCCCCTGTCGAGCAGAGCCACAGAAGTGATCCCCGGGGTGAATTTCCTATCTACCATCCAATCATCAAGATTTTTCTTGACGAGTGCTAATGAGGAGCTTTGTTTGATATAGATAGGTAGTTTGTTCCAGAGTATGGGAAGTCTCTGGGACAGGAATCTATCCCTCCAGCATGTTCTGTTTATTGTGGTGACAAGGTTTAGGTCCCTAGAGCGTGTAGCTCAGAGGGATTGGGATTTCTTTAAGTGGAGCATGTCGAACAGCTCTGGGTTTGACATAGCTTTGTATGTTAGGCAGAGATCGCCTCTGAGCAGGTGATATGCAATAGAGTAAACCTGGAGTTTTTTGAGACGGTCTGCGTAGGGCATCTGTTTGAGGCCATTTCCAGTTGTTGTAGATGTCTTGTGAGGTACATACCAAAAGGGGAGTTGTACTCTGTGATGGGTCTAATGAGTGACGAGTAGAGAGGAATAATGACCTCTTTTTTCCTGGATGAGGAACCTTTTGTGATGAGGTATGCCATGTAGAAGGATTTCCTGACTACTATGGCAATGTGATTGTCAAAGGAGAGACTACTGTCCACCTGTGTCCCAAGGTCTCTTATCACACTTTTGGTGTTAAGTAGACTACCGCCTATGTGGTAGCTCATGGGTACAGAGTTTTTACCAAAAGGGATGGCAATGCACTTTTTGGCATTGAGCTGGAGGCCATGGCTTTGACACCAGGCATCTGTCTCAGTGAGGCCCTTTTTTAGGATGTCCACATCATTAGGAGTTTTGATTATGGCTCTTAGTTTGCAGTCATCTGCAAACTTCGTTAGCCAAAGACCTTCTGTGTTAGCCTGTACTTTAGAGAAGTAGATACCACTGGTCTGAAGTTGGATTTGGTGTCTACTACTTTCACAGTGTGGGTTCTGTCTGTGAGCCAGTTGGCAGCCCATCTTGTGACATAGGAAGCCTTGGCGAGATCTAGATAGGCTGTGTGAACCACCTTACCCCATCTAGGGATTTATAAAGAAGTCTATCAGGTTTAGGAGACATTATCTGCCTTTTACATACCCGAACTGGGTGGGGTCCAGAGTTTGGAGATTACCAATGTCATTGTTTATAAGTTCCATGATAATATGTTCCATAGCCTTGCAGACCAGGCACATCAGGCTAATGGAGCAGTAGTTCCCGGGGTCCGTGGTGGCTCCCCCTTTGCAGAGTGGGATAACTGTCGCTGTGCACCATTCAGTGAGCACAAAGCCTGGGTCTATATTAAAAGCATGATGGTGTACTTACTCGAATATGTAAACGTCGACATGTCTTCATCGAACCGCAAAAACATCGATCGTCCTGAAGCGCGAAATCCGAAATGTCAAATTGTCATGGTTGGCCCGTCTGCAGTATAGCTCCATAAGGTAAGTGTGCAATAGTTACGGACCTTAGGGTTAGGGTGCGGGTTAAGGTAAGTGCATAGATGATAATGTATGTGAGATTTAGTGTAGGGTTAGAAGTAGGGTTCTGTTAAGTGTATGTGTGTGGATTATTTAGTTTGTTTGAGTATAGCTTCTTAAGGTAAGTGTGCGATAGTTATAGACCTTAGGGTTAGGGTGCGGGTTAAGTTAAGTGCATACATGGTGGTATATGCAATATTTAGTGTAGGGTTAGAAGTAGGGTTTAGTTTAGGATTAGAAGTATGGTTTTGGTTAGTGTATGTATGTGGTTTATTTAGTTTGTTTGGGTAGGTAGTATGTAGCGGGCGGTGGGGTGGGACAACTATGACGGTTTGAGTTTTTGAATTTCGTGGTTTAGGGCATTCGGTGTATTTGCGGTTCATGGAATATGTGTCGGCGTTTACGTATGCGGGTAAGTACACCTTTGTGCTTTTAATATAGACCCCAAAGCCTGAGGTGAGGCTGTGATTGAACATGGTACTTAGGTGAGGTGCTAGTTCGTTCTGTAGCTCATATAGAATACAGCCTGGGATGTTGTCAGGTCTGTGTTCTTGGCTTTAGAGAGTGTGTTTTTTACCTGTGCAGCCATGATTACAGAAACTTTCCATTGTACCCTTTAGGGGATGAGAGGGGGGTAAAATTAGCACTGAACCTATCTGCTAGGATGTTAGCAATATCAGTTGGTTCTGTAAATTTAGTGCCATTGTGCTGTAACTCAAGCAGATCTGAGTATTGCCATTGAGATTCTTGACATAGCTATAGAATGCTTTGTGGTTGTCCTTAGAATCAGTGGTGATTTTGTTTTCATAACTAGCTTTGGAGGATTTTATGAGGGATCTTAGCTTCTTATTAAGGCTGACCAGGGAGTTCCTCCAATCATAGGATTTTCCTCTTTTTTGCAACATTCTTTCTTTTGTTGTAGAGTTTGTTTATGGCAGGAGACCACCAGATTGGCTTCCTTTTTTTGGAGGATAGCATCTTGGTTCTGTTAGGGATTGCACGATCCATGCACTTGTGTAAGTGCTTATAAAGTGCATTTGTTTAGGATTCAGTAGTTGTACCTCTATTGTCCATCAGCATGGGTGTCGTGAAGTTTGCCACTTCTGTCTTAAGAAGCATGAAGTTGGCTTTGGAGAAAATGTTTATGGTGGTTTCCCTAATTGGGGGTGGGATGTGGATGTCAAGGGTGATTAGCTTGTGGTTGGATCTGACCAACAAGGGATTGACCTTTGGTGTGGAACACCAGTTGCCCATGTTGGTAATGACCAGGTCTAGGATACTGCTGCCCTTGGTGGGGGTGTGGATAAGTTGATACAAGGTGATGGAATTTATGAATTCCAGAAAATGTTGAGCACAAGAGTTGGTACATAAGTAGTTTTCCCAGTTAATGGTGGGGTAGTTGAAATCGCTCATTATTAGGGTGTTAGGTTGTACCCTAATATATTCCAGTGTATCAAGAAATGAGGAGTGGGAATCCTGGGGCATGGTGGGGGATCTGTAGCAAGCTACAATTTGGATTGTGGTCTTGCCCAGAGTTAGTTGCACTTGGATAATCTCGGATGCATTATGCTGAGCAACTAGCCTGGAGGTGTGGATATCCTTAATGAATATGGACATGCCTCCGCCTTTAGTGTTTTGATCCAGGTTAGGTGGCCGAAAGGTGTGGTATGAATTATAGCATGGTAATGCAGAGGTGCTCTCTGGAGCCTTGAACCAGGTCTCTGTCACTACACAGATGTCGATGTTCTCCATTTTAGGGGGTGCCTTGAGTGAGTACATTTTGAGGTTTAGACTTCTAGCATTGAGTAGCATTACCCTCAGATTTTGCTTGCTTGTACCTGTTATGGTGGTGAATTTGTACTTTGAACCTTGCCTAAAAAAGGCACTATAGGGGTGGCAAGAGCCTTAGCCAGTATCTGGAATCCCAAGGGCGACAGGTGCAGGCCATCTCTGGCAAAGCATCATGGTTTGTCGATCATGTCATCCCAGGCAGACAAATACTGGATCCCCTTAGAATGACACCAGAAGCTTAGCCAATTGTTGAAGTCAGTCATTTTCTCCTTGTACTGTGGTATCATTCTGGGTGATGGCAGGATGCTACTTAGGGCCAGGGTCATAACTGCCTGGGCTACAAGATCTGACAGCTCCTCCATGTCTCTTTTCATGTTGTCCATGGAGGTACGTCTCAGGTCATTCACACCAGCATGGACAAAGACAGAGTCATATTTGTACTTGTTGTGCAGTGACCTGAGTGTGTGCATTATATGGCAGATCCTGGCACCCGACAGGCAGCTGACAGTAACTTTCCCTGTGGTACTCCACTTGTCACTGGTTTGAAGTCGGATTTGGAGTGTGCAACTTTTACAGTGTGGGTTCCATCACTGAGCCAGTTGGCAACCCATCTTGTGACATAGGGATTTATGCCTAGTGAGTTTATCTATAATTCCAGAATTGGGGATGGTGTCAAAAGCCTTGGTGAAGTCAAGATAGGCTGTGTGAACCACCTTACCCTCGTCTATAGCTTTGATGACTGCCTCAAAGAAGTCAATCAGGTTTAGGAGACATGATCTGCCTTTCACAAACCCAAACTGGGTGGGGTCCAGAATTTGGAGGTTACCAATGTCTTAATGTCGTTGTTTATAAGTTCCATGATAATACATTCCATGGCCTTACAGACCAGGCTAGTAAGGCTAATAGCAGATAGTTCCCGGGGTTCATGGTGGCTCCTCCTTTGTGGAGTGGGATAACTGTTTAGCCTAGTGAGTGGAACATCAGTGTGCCAGACTATAGAGTCACCTATGACTAGAGTGTTGGGCACGTTGTTATGCCTTATGGGCTGTAGCTGAGTGGCACACTGAGTTTGTGGGCTATGTGTCATTTGGGTTGTATTGGGGGGTGGATGTTGCTTGCGTTTCTGCTTTGGAGGTCCCTGTTGCTTGGGTAGATTTTTATTGAGAGCCTCCATGACTGTAGGTGTGAGTTTTGTGTTTCTATGTGTGTGTTTTGGTTTTGTAGGTTTTGAGGGACTATGTGATAAGTGTGGTGTGGTGCAAGTGTTTACCTTCTCCTCTTGACTGTCTAGTCCAGTCTTGGGTGAAGAGATCTTTGCTTCCAGTTTGGGTATATAAGTGCATCTGTCACAGGTTATAGTGCTGGGTGGTAGGAGGAGAAGGTTGTCTGTGTACATGAGGCAATTGCTGCATTGCCCCAAGATGCCCAGATTCATCAGGTAGACAGGAGACAACACTGGGAGCTGACCCTAAGACATGCCTGGATAGGTGCTTATTTATTAAGTACTAAAAACTGTTTTCCTCTAGACAAGTGAGGAAAGTTGCTGATTTGTGTACAGTTCTTGAATTTGTTTGCAGTCCTTGGAGTTCTGTTATTCTGTAAGTCGCTCTGAACTTGCACCTTCTGACACTTCAAGTTTAGACCAAGCAGAACATCATTAACTGTTTGAATCTCCTGCCACAATTTCTCCTTCATTCATCTTGGGTCTAAAACTAACATCTATTTTGACTTTCAGGTTCAAACAGGTCCCTTTGCTCCATTCTTTTTTATACATTGACTTTTTAACTCCTTTAAATCAGACTAATTTTCATTTTACTTGTGACTTGGCTTAGCACTTTCAGGTTATTGCTACGTATTACTGTTCCATATTGTCCAGACAATTCAGATAATTTATTGAACAATCAACAATTTGTCTATCTGTTTAATTTTGACATCAAACAAGTATTTGAAACTTTGCTATTTTATTTTCATTACTATAAAACAATCTTTCCACCTTGCTATTGATTTTCTAGAGGCTGTGCCACCTTGACTGCCTTGGCCTTTACACGCATGTAATACTAAAGTTCTGCTATTCACCATTATCTATCCCAGCTCTCTTAGAACCTTTCACACCAGTCATCACAGTCAAATAAAGTTTCACATTACACAGTGCTAACACTTGACTGCAAAGCATCCATTTGTATCTGGTAATGAGAAATATTTTGATTTAAAGCATTCGCAATCTTCTGTACCACAGCACTGTTTGACCAGTGCTAGTTAGCTAACATTATTTTCATTAACTCACTGCTTCCTACAATAGTCCTTAGGAAAGCTGAGCTGCTGTGTATCCTGCACAATGTTCATCTTTACAGGAGACTTCTCTATACTCCTGAAATGACAATACTTGTCACTGTTTTCAAAGTTTAATTTCTGGAGTCCTGGTAAAGGTACAGACATAAAACTAAGGCGGAAAGTTGACATACATAGGATGACATGATTTGCATACAGTAAAATGATCAACACAGAACTTACAGATATGGAGTTATTAAGGAATATTTGTAAAAAGTTGTGAACATATGACATTTTCCATGGTTATATTAATAAGGCGAAATTAAGTGTGATACTGTCATGTTGGAGTAGTGTATTCAAACAGTGGCATTAATTAAAATGACAATAAAACATAATGGGTAATGCAAAGACATTTTAAAACACAAATGCTTTTTTGGTAAACAGTTCATAGGTTGGTACTAGGCTATCGGCCCAAGGGTCTAACTAAGCCTAGTCAAGAAGGTTCCCTGACCTTCACCTCCCATGAAAGTTATTTTCCTGTGCCCCTGTCGAGCAGAGCCAGGGGTGAATTTCCTATTTCCCATCCACTCGTCAAAATTTTTCTTGAAGAGTGCTAATGAGGAACTCTGCTTGACATAAATGGGTAGCTTGTTCTAGAGTATGGAAAGTCTCTGGGACAGGAATCTATCCCTCCAGCATGTTCTGTTTATTGTGGTGACAAGGTTTAGGTCCCTAGAGCGTGTACCTCGTGGGGCTTGGGATTTCTTTAGGTGCAGCATGTCCAACAGTTCTGGGTTTGACATAGCTTTATATGTTAGGCAGAGATCACCTCAGAGTAGGCGATATGCTATGGAGTAAAGCTGGAGTTTTTTGAGGTGGTCAGTGTAGGGCATCTGTTTGAGGCCAGTAATCCTCTTTGTGAGGTACTTCTGCAGCCTTTCCAACTGTTGTAGATGTCTTGTGAGGTACATTCCAAAAGGGGTGTTGTACTCTATAATGGGTCTAATGAGTGACAAGTAGTGGGGAACAATGACCTATTTTTTCTTGGATAAGAACCCTTTCATGATGAGGTGAGCCACATAGAAGGATTTCCTGACCACTGTGGTGATGTGATTATCAAAGGAGATACTAGTGTCCACCTGAGTCTCAAGGTCTCTTATCACACTTTTGGATTTAAGTAGACTGCCACCTATGTAGTAGTTCATAAGTACAGAGTTTTTTGCAAAGGGGATGACAATGAACTTTTTGGCATTGAGTTTGAGGCCATGTCTCTGACACCAGGCATCTGTCTCAGTGAGGCCCTTCTGTAGGATGTCCACATCATTTGGGGACTCGACTATGGCTTCTAGTTTGCAGTCGTCTGTGAACTTCATTAGCCAGAGACCTTCTGTGTTAGCCTGTACTTCAGAGAAATAGATATCAAGCAGGAGAGGACCCAGGGCTGAGCCCTGTAGTACTCCACTTGTCACTGGTTTGAAGTCGGATTTGGAGTTTGCAACTTTTACAGTGTGGGTTCCCTCATTGAGCCAGTTGGCAACCCATCTTGTGACATAGGGATTTATGCCTAGTGAGTTTATCTATAATTCCAGAATGGGGGATGGTGTCAAAAGCCTTGGTGAGGTCAAGATAGGCTGTGTGAACCACCTTACCCTCGTCTATGGCTTTGATGACTGCCTCAAAGACGTCAATCAGGTTTAGGAGACATGATCTGCCTTTCACAAACCCAAACTGGGTGGGGTCCAGAGTTTGGAGGTTACCAATGTCTTAATGTTGTTGTTTATAAGTTCCATGATAATACTTTCCATGGCCTTACAGGCCAGGCTAGTCAAGCTAATAGCCGATAGTTCCCAGGGTACATGGTGGCTCCTCCTTTGTGGAGTGGGATAACTGTTGCTGTGCATCATTCAGTGGGCACAAAGCCTGATATGATGCTATGATTGAACATGGTACTTAGGTGGGGAGCCAGTTCGTTCTGAAGTTCATGTAAAACACAGCCTGGGATGTTGTCCAGTCCCATGGATGCTGTGTCCTTGGCTTTAGAGAGTGCAGTTTTTACCTGCATAGTTGTGATTACAGGGACTCTATATTCTTCAGGTATAGATTTGGGCCCTTTAGGAGGTGAGATGGGGGAAAAGTTAACACTGAACCTATGTGCCAGGATGTTGGCAATATCAGTTGGTTTTGTAATTTTCGGGCCATTGTGCTGTAACTCAGAACTGATCTGGTTGTTGCCATTGAGATTTTTGACATAGCTCTAGAATGCTTTGTGGTCGTCCTTAGAAATCAGTGGTGATTTTGTTTTTGTAACTAGCTTTGGAGGATTTTATGAGGGATCTCAGCTTCTTACTGAGGCTGACCAGAGAGCTCCTCCACTCATGGGATGTTACTCTCTTTTGCAACCGTTTCTTCCTTCTGTTGTAGAGATTGTTTATGGCAGAGGACCACCAGATTGGCTTCCTTTTTTTGGGGGATAGTGTCTTGGTTCTGTTAGGGATAGCACGATCCATGCACTCATTTAAGTGCTTATACAGTGCATTTGTGTAGGAGTCAGCAGTCGTAGCTGTGTTGTCCATCTGCATGGGTGTCATGAAGTTTGCCACTTCTGTCTTAAGAAGCATGAAGTTGGCTTTGGAGAAATTTTGTTTACGGTGGTTTCCTTATTGAGTGGTGGGGGCGGGATGTGAATATCTAGGGTGATTAGCTTATGGTTGAATCTGACCAACGAGGAGTTGACTTCAGGTTTGGAACACTGGTCATTCATGTTGGTAATGACTAGGTCTAGGATATTGTTGCCCCTGGTTGGGGGTGTGGATAAGTTGATCCAGGGGTCTATATTAGAAGACCAAAGACGCATTCTTTCAAATGCATCTTGGTCGAACTTAAAAGGCTGAAAATGCAAAATATCGAAGCGGCTGTTAAGCAAACTCTTTTCCTGGGAAAGAATTCACTTGGCCACTTCTGTACTTTGCCATTTTCAGCACTGTAGTGCGGTCTCAGAGTTGGTATATTTGGGTGAAGCCCCCCACTTAATGTAATGTTTGAAATTGATTTTTATTTTTTTTTGTTGGAACGCTGTTCTGACACTTTGACTTTGTAAGCTTTCTCTTACATAGGGTTGATCGATCACCATTCGCTTTTTTAAGTGTTCGGTGATTTGATATAGACCCAATCCAGGGCATTGGAATTTTTGACTTCCAGAAAGCGTTGAGTGAAGGAGTTAGTACATGAGTAGTTTTCTCAGTTAATGGTGGGGTAGTTGAAATCGCTCATTATTAGGGTGTTTGGTTGAACCCTAATATTTTCCAGTATATCAAGAAAAGAGGAGTGGGGATGCTGGGGCATGGTGGGGGATCTGTAGCAAGCTATAATTTGGATTGCTGTTTTGCCCACAGTTAGTTGCACTTGGATAATCTCGGATGCATTATGCTGCGCAACTAGCCTGGAGGTGTAGATATCCTTAATAAATATGGACACGCCTCCACCTTTAGTGTTCTGGTCCAGGTTAGATGGCCGAAAGGTATGATATGAATTATATGAATTATAGCCTGGTAATGCAGGGGTGCTCTTTGGAGCCTTGAACCAGGTCTCAGTCACTGCACAGATATCGATGTTCTCCATTTTAAGGAGTGCCTTGAGTGAGTGCATTTTGAGGTTTAGACTTCTAGCATTGAGTAACATTACCTTCAGTTTTTGCTATTACCTATATATTCATAAGTGCATTAATTTTATAAAATCTGTGTGAATGGCTCTAAAGTCCTGAGGAACTTGATGAAAACTAAAAAAAAAAACAAAAACAAAATGGAGACTTGACTGAGCGCTTTCATCCCAAACTTTATTTCTTTAGGAACTTTATCAGAAATATCTCCATATAAAACCTATCCACTTTTAAAAGGACAACATCAGCTCACCAAAATCTGCTACCAATCACAACAAAATTTACGACTCACATGAGAAAACTAATAAATTAACTATACAAACCAATTAAACAATGAATTATTCACCTATCACTATAAAAACATAATGCAATAAATATGTTTAAGTTAACAAACTAGTTAGCTACCTAGCTCTTATCAATTGTACCTTAAAAATATTTATTTCATAAACTTGTGATGGTTACTGCAGTAATGCAAGTAATTGTTTCTAAAGGTGTTCTTTCTATTAATTAAATTAGGAAACCTACATTCCGCTGAACCCATCGCAACCTTGACATATAAAAAATTAATAGTTTTACATATCACTGAAAGTAAAGGTTATCCATGTGATGCTTAGACTGATTTCAATAACAACAGTTTTAAACATGTCTTCACTTCCTTTCCAGATGAAAACTAAATCATCAGTGTGTAACGGTGATAAAAGTATACATGTCAGAAACACTGCAACTTAGTTGAGATTTTGGTTTCCCACCAGCATAAGACTAGGTTGGCAAATGCAGGTGCCACTTTGGCACACATAGCTACACCTGAGGTTTGTTGGTATAAAACTTGATCAAATAAAAAAAAGTTGTTCTTTAATACTATGTCTAATAGATATCCTATGAAGTAACAATGTTAATTGTTGAGAAATCCAATTCCCCTAAACTTGTAAAATAAGATTTAACAAATTCAATGCCTTGATTCTGATCAATGTACCTATATAATAAAATAACATCTTCTTTCAGCTGCTCCCGTTAGTGGTCGCCACAGTGGATCATCTGTTTCCATTTCTTCCTGTCCTCTGCATCTTGCTCTGTTACACCAACCACCTACATGTCCTCTCTCACCATATCCATAAACCTTATCTTAGGCCTTCTTCTTTTCCTGTTACCTGGCAGCTTCATCCTTAGTATCTTCTTCCCAATATACTCTGCATCCCTCCTCAGCAGATGTCCAAACCAATGTAATCTTGCCTCTCTGGCTTTGTCTCCAAACCTTCCAACCTGGGCTGATCCTCTAATATACTTATTCCTAATCCTGTCCACCCTTGTCACACTCAGTCCAAATATTAACATCTTTAACTCTGCCATGTCCAGCTCTGACTCCTGCCTTTTTGTCAATGCCACTGTCTCCAACCCATATAACATAGCTGGTCTTACTACCCTCTTGTAGACGTTCCTTTCACTCTTACTGGTACTTGTCTGTCACAAATCACTCCTGACACTCTTCTCCACCCACTCCATCCTGCCTGTACTCTCTTCTTCACCTCTCTTCCATACTCACCATTATTCTAAACTGTTGATCCCAAGTATTTAAACTCATCCACCTTCGCCACCTCTACTCCCTGCATCCTCACCATTCCTCTATCCTCCCTATCATTCACACACATATATTTTGTCTTAGTCCTGTTGACCTTCATTCCTCTTCTCTCTAGAGCATATCTCCACCTCTCCAGTGTCTCCTCCACCTGTTCCCTATTCTCACTACAGATCACAATGTCATCTGAAAACATCATAGTCCATAGTAGCAAAAAACGTTTCTTCACCCATAAAATGGTATTGCCTTAAGCGGTTTAAAAAATCCAGAGAATCCTTAAGGTAAAAACTACTCTTCTGGTCTAAGGGGTTCAACAACTCGTCATGGTAACTAGAGATGGTCACTGTCTTATGTTTAGGACAGAAAATTATAGGATGAAAAGGTGGACATTTTTCATCCTTGTGGATCTTGGGGATGCCAAATATTCTCCCCAGTTCTGGTTGATCCACAGTCAAAAAAATCATATCATTCTATTTTTGAAAGGCCTTTGTTAAAACATCACAAACAATGTAGTATAAATATATTTAAAACTTTTCACTACAAAATCTTTGCTGACCTTCTGATAACTCTGTATTGTTAACATTTTGATCATATCTTTTTTGTATCTGTGTTTCTCAGCAATGACCATCCCATACCCGTCGTCTGCCATCATGAATCGCAAATGCTTTGCCTGCTTTAATGTTTGCAAAACTTGCTGCTTGTTGTCATTAAGATTAAATAATTTAAAAGTTGGCTTCCTGTGAACCATACAATGAAAATAATTTTCACAGGTTTTGGCAAACACCTGCAAAGTGTTATGTAGGGGCGGGTTATAACTGGGCTTTTTTATAGTGACATTGTTACTTATGTTGACATCATGCAAGATACATCTCAAATTCAATTTACAAATGAACAATTTAAAATCTGTAATTATACAATGACCCCCTATTAATATTCCAAAACGTACACACTGATTGGCCAACGTGCCCGTTTTAATTCCCACAATATACCAATGGAAAAAGGTCCGGTCGCCTGGACTTTTTTCCATTGGTATAAAGTGCTAAAAACATTTTTTTTAACAAATAAAAAAGAAAAAAAGAAAAAAATGGAGCAACGGAGACTTTCTTTTCTCCGTTGCTTCCATTTCAAAGCATTGGAGTACTGGATATGCGTGGGACTCAAGTCCCATACGCATGCTCAGTACATCAAAACAAGGAAGCAGTGTACCACAACCAGCAGAAGAACAGTAATGCGCCATTATACAAAGACATTATTTAAGAAAAGTAAGTATTTTTTTTTCTTAAATAATGTCATTGTATAATAGCAATAACCAATTCCGTGGTTGTGGTATATTGAAATTTAGCCATGGTTGGCTTTATTTAATCACTCGGGCTTTGCCCTCATGATTAAACCACACCAGCCATGGGTAAATCTTCAATACACCACACCACGTCGTTGGTTGTTGATTAATTAAATTACTATAATCAGTTTTATTACAAGGGATAAAAGAAAATCATTTTGACAAAGCACTAAGTTCAACAGAATTAAATGAATGTCCACTTAAATTGAAGATAGATGTTTCATTGATCATCCCACTCTCGCATGTCCGTGGCCCCTTTTCTTCCCTGTATTGGAACTGGGATCCATCAGGAATGTCCGTTGTTGGTTGCCTAACTTTGTAAAACTTGGAAACTGAACCAACAGCAACACTAATAGAGGGTTTGGCCACATCAGTGTTTGCAGCAGCTTCACTGTTGGAATTATTGTGAACGTAACCATTACGCGCACTGCTGCCTTTGGTAATATTACTAGTGCACCTTCCAGAGTCAGTCACCTGCATGTTGTTAGATGTGGGGCTTACTATCACTAATTTAGTTTTACATTGTGGTGCAATAAAACCTTCACCTCCAACAAGAATAGGATATGCCTGGTTTAAAGTGTAAGCATTTTTCAATCATGTAACAGTTTTTTCTTTTTTCTGGCAACCAGAGTGGCAATATGCCCTTTGACCTTAATGGAAATGCTGTTGTATAAGTAGACAAAATCACTGAAAAATGGATGCTTAATTATTGTAAAGAACAAGCTTCATCGCAAATGACCTGAAGATTTATACTATGATGTTTTATCAAACACTTGATCTATTCCAAACCAGTATTATTAAAGAGCAAAACAAGTTCTTTATAAATATTGTCACTATGGGAGATGCCGTTGGGAAATTTAAACATTCTAAACCATTGTGGCAACTGTTTAAGCTCAGGGCACCTCTTGAGATAAACAATGTAATATTCAAGGGACTTACATTTAATTTGTTTTTTTTCTCTAAACTGAGTTCACCCAGTTCCAAACAAAATGTTACTTACAGAATAAAGTTCCTTTAAACAGAGAGGTGTCCCACATAGACAGGTATTTTTATCTTTCCACATGACCTCCCTCTGGCTTGCAGTATCACAGCTCCTTCCTTCCTTCCTTCTGATTTCAGAACTTCCCCAAACCTTTTGTGGGGGCAACACAGTGCTGCCTTAATCAGTCCCATGTTGACTCTCAAAGCCTGTTTCTTTCCTAAACTCTCTCTCAGGCAAAGTCCTCTTTCTCACTCTCTCTTCTCTCCTTATGATTACCTTTATTTAAAAGCATTCAGGGTTTAAAATAAACGCTTCAAGGCTACAGTGGTGTTTTTTTTTTTGGAATAGTAAAGGCATCAGAAGCCTGGAGGATATTACAATAGTTAAGGATAATGATAGCATCCTGACAGAATTTGCAACTATGCAAGAACATTTCCATCTTCCGAAGTAGAATCATCAGCTCTGTTTAATGATTAGGCGTGTCACCCATACATCTCTACTAAATAATTTGATAACCAGGAAACCATGGTCCCTCTTTAGCATAGTTGACAACATATATTTGAAAAGGGCAGATAAAAATGCCTCAAGAGCCTTTTATTTTTACTGATGGTGGTGAGATAAGCAGAAAGATCCAGTAGATAGGATATTAACAAACTTTGAGGCTGCTGTGTAGAGGGGGATCAGATTATTTTTTGGAAAAGTTTAAGGAAACACCTTTTCTGGGTTTTTGGATAAAATGTTAATGTTTCTCTGTGGAGGTTTGGGCCCCAAACAAGAGTGTTAAACTGGAATTTGAAAGGTGGAATTGTTTTAATTGTAATAGGTACTCCCCAGACATCACCACAAATTATGGGAATGCCATATATTCTATGAGCTCTAGATTTGTCTTTCCAATACGCTCTCTGGAATGGGAGGCAGACAGTTTCCATGTAACCTTTCTTACTTGTTCTCGGATGTCAACAAGTTGGCAATAAAAATCAGTACCTAGTCAGTTCAGCTTTCAGCAAAAAGAAAATCTGAATTAGTGCACCTTACCAGAGGACCTAAGTAAGAGGTTGACAATGCTGAAGATGACAGGGATATTATTTAATAGATAATTAATAAGAGCAAAGGAAGAATGATAGGATAAATATAGCTGAGACTAAATCAGGTCACCCTAACAATTCTGTGTATTTTAATTGAAAATTAAGCACAACTGAAATCTTTCCTAAACAACATAATCATGTTACCCATGTTCCCCAAAATCTTCTCAATGAAATCCAACAAATGGTCTCATCTCCTTCCCATCATTATTTTCCATCTTTTCCAAACCATCTTATGTGCAGCATAGGTGCTCTGTTTCACACACTAATTGATAAACGCCATTTCATCAAACTCATACCTAGATTCAAATATAATTATTACAACTTTGCACTTAGCTCCAAATAAAAATTCCTGTTTAATCCGGAAGAGACATTTTCAGAATTATACATCTATCACAATGTAGAGAATGTTGTTATACCATCATACAAACATCTAATTGTCTGCCTGTCAAATAAAGGTCATCTTCTCTTCTTAACACTTTAACCTTTAAACTGCTTCATGACTCATATTGTCCTCCACTCAATCACAAGCTACCATTCCAATTCAGACTCCTACTGTCCTCCACTCAATCCCAAGGTACCATTCCACTTCAGACTCCTACTGTCCTCCACTCAACCACAAGCTACTATTCCAATTCAGACTCTTACTGTCCTCCACTCAATCCCAAGGTACCATTCCACTTTAGACTCCTACTGTCCTCCACTCAACCACAAGCTACCATTCCAATTCAGACTCCTACTGTCCTCCACTCAATCCCAAGGTACCATTCCACTTCAGACTCCTACTGTCCTCCACTAAATCCCAAGGTACCATTCCACTTCAGACTCCTACTGTCCTCCACTCAATCCCAAGGTACCTTTCCACTTCAGACTCCTACTGTCCTCCACTCAATCCCAAGGTACCATCCCAATTCAGACTCCTATCCTACTGTCCTCCACTCAACCACAAGCTACCATTCCAGTTTAGACTCCTACTGTCCTCCACTCAATCACAAGCTACCATTCCACTTCAAAGAACACTTTCTGAGAGCCACATTGATTTCCTGCTATGTAGACCCCCCTTTCCTCTGGCATTTGGTGAAAAACTCATTCTCTAAACGTGTACAACCCATTTGGAACACCCTCCCAGAGGAGTTAAGACTAACAATCTGTCACAATTCAAGTAATTACTAAAATCCCACCTCCACAACCATGCAAAGGAACATTCTTCACTGATAATGGATTAGTGATGCATGTTCTTTACCAGTGTAATAACTGCTGGTTGCTAAGCCATAACAAAACTCTTATTTTCAAAGACAATTGAATTAATTTTGAAACCTTCAATTTCTAATAATTTATTTAAGCATTTTTATTAACATCAGTTGTTTAAACACTAAATTATTGCAATTCTTTCAACTCATTTTTACTTATTACATATGTAAGTATTTCTGCTTTTCCTGTAGAATATGTTTTCTTGCTTTGCTTTGTTTTGGGTCTTCTTGTTGCCTGGAATTTGCCCAAAGGAGTCTATGTAAATATTTTTTTCTTTATTACTGCTTTTTATATCTGTAATAATGTTACTTGGGGTGTGCATGAAAAGGGTCTATGGACCAGTCCACTCTCCCAGTTAACACAATCTGTCTATCTATTGATCTATCTTATGGATACTGTAATTAGTGAGGTCCCCTCTGAGCATATCATGCATTTGAAGGGCTATATTTACTTGTAGGAAGGTCTCATTATCAAGCTTGGGGATTCACTCAGCTACATTTGGAAATACTTTGAGTGAGAAAAGTCAGTCAACTTTATTGTCATTCAGACTTCACAACAAGAGCAACTAAACAAAATTATGTTACTCTAGGCTCTATGTGCAAACATCTGACATATACAACCATTCAAATTACTACATTTTGACATTCCTACTACATAACATCTACTATTTTACATATCAACAGACATTTACTAAGCTAAAGAGACATGGTATTTATTGCACAGAATTACACAACTAATTATTATTGCACAGGATTTTGTTGGCACTAGTATAAGGAAATAAAACATTTATTGCACAAAAATGTCAGAGCTGTTACTTATTGCACAGTATGCTGTTTTAGCAACAGCGGACATTGCACAGAATTAAGATTATACTCTTGTATTACTTAAGATAGTAAGATATTCTTTTTGTGTACCGTCTCAGATTTTTTTTTCATTTTAGAACTTATTTACTGTACACAGGTCCTTATCAAGTTAGTTTCTATCAGCTGGTAAGTTATTTATTATTGTTCAGTTTTGTATCTTAGCTTTTATCTTCATGTTTTAATAGCACAGGTAACAAAATAAATAAAGAGAATAAAATAAAATAAAATGTGAGACCTTTGTCCTATGACTCAGTTCTAGCTTTACCACCCTAGTTCAGTACAACACCAGCAGTACTGTAACTCTCATTCACTGCTCCGTTAGTAAATTTCATGATCCTTCTTTCTACCTTCACTTGTGAATGAGATCTCAAGATACTTAACTCCTTTACAGGGGTATCTATTTCCAATTCATATACTTAGAACAAGCCAGTCTTTTCCAAGACAAAACTATGGCCTCTGATTTAGAGGTACTGACTGTCATCCCAGCCATTTCGCACTCGGTAGAGAATCACTCCAGTGCACAATGGAGATCACGGTGACTTGAAATCAAGAGGCTGACCTTATCTACAAACACAGATCCAGCCCTCATGGCTCTGTGGCACAGAAGGATGGGGTTAGATTTGCAGCTCTGGCAGTGGATGATCCAGGCAGCGAGGGGTGGAGTGAAGGGCCATAGCCTGTTTGCCTCTTCCAGAGGAAAGAGGGATTTGCATGCACAATGGGGCACACAGGATAGTGCTATTTCCCTGGTGCTGATCATTGATGTTATAAGGGGAGAGGTACAGTTGCTTGGAGGAAACATCCTGTGCAGAGAAGAGGGGACATCCTCAGTGGTCAGCCAGTTACATGACCCCTGGCAGCTCACCATGTGCATGAGGTTAGGGACAAGGAGAAAAGCAAGTTGAACTGTGAACTACTCCAATGGCTGCCTCAGTGATGACCTGTCTCAGCTGTCTCTCACCTGGTGCAGGGACTGAGTAGGATGATAGACTGAGACAGAGTCACCTGGTGAAGGGATTGAGTAAGATGGCATACTGAGACAGAGTCTAAAGGAAAGCAGAAAGCAGGTCCATTAAAAAAAGAAAGATGTAACCCCCACAGTCCCTGTACAGGATGTTCTTGATACCTGGCAGTACCCTCAGATCACAGAATATTTATTTGTAAAGTTTGTAATGCACAGCTTATGTATCAACAGTATAAGAAGCCTTTACTTGGAATTATTTATCACTTGAACATAAGTGGGAAACTTTTTTTTTGCACCTGAGCTATGCATTTAATTCCTTATTGAAAATTCGGTGTTTTGACCTGTTTTGTTAAGTTTTAGAAAGTTACCCACTACTGCAGTTCTTTCACATTCTGTTTATAAATAGCCACCATTATGTTTGTGGGGTCTATATTAGATCCACAAACGCTTAAATGTTCGAATCTCTAAAGGTCGACCATTAGAGATCGAACAGTTAAGCATTCGAATTTCTTTAAAAATTAAAAAAAAAAAAATCAAAAGTCAAAAAAAAAAACTAAAGGGTTTAAGCAGGGAGGCAAGCCCCCCCTGCACCCCACACCCCCCTACTTAAATATACCAACTCCAAGATTGCGCTACAGTGTAGGGAATGGGAAATTTCCCATTTCTGCACTGTAGTTCACTGAAGTGTGATCTCGGAGTTGGCATATTTAAGTAGCGGGGGGGGTGTGGGGGTGCAGGGGGACTTGCCCTCCTGCTATAACTCTTTCCTTGTATTTGTTTTTTTTTATTTTTTTATATTTTCGAACGTTTAACTGTTCGATCTGTAAAGGTCGACCTTTACAGATACAAACATTTAAACATTCATCATTGTAATATAGACCCTGTTTGTGCATATTATACACCAATGGGAAAGAACCATATTCATTAGCTACAGAAAGTATTTGCCTTAGATGAGATGCAGATTTTTTTTTACCATTGAAGGGCAACATATGCTTATTTTACTGATGAAAAGCAACTTCTCTGCATTAACTGCCACACTGGTGTATTTCTGGATACTTTGCTAAGGTAATGGCTTTACAGCCTTTTGTATTTTACTTTTATGAAAACTTTTGTTTCTTCTGTCGTTTAAAACTTTTTGCACCATATTATTTTGTGTATACCACATAGTATAGTTGACATAATGAAAATTCTCCATCAGGGCAGCATAGCAAAGAGTCTCTTTGATCCTGTATTACTACCCTAATATTCATTTCCATATCTGCCTCAACATGACATCAGACCAGGGTAACAGAGTACTCTTAATTCTGCTTAGTGCTACAGCAGTGTTGTAAATGTGACAGATACATCAGGAACAGCTGAAGAAATTCTGAATAGGTCTATGTTAATGAATCTAATTACTTATTCCTGGCATAATACAAACACTGCTAAACCCTTTGTGTAGAAGCAAAAAATTCTCTGAAATTGGACATCTCCACAGCTCCACCTGTGTGTAAAAAAAGTACAGTTGTGTAAGCTCAACTTACCATGACAGTAGATTTTTTTATGGTCACTGCTGCAGTAGCCTTAGCTGTATGCGTCATATCCTGAAAAGGATGTAACAGCTGTCCAGCTTCCAAAGCTTTAGGGCACCTTCCACATCCTCAGACTGTCAGCTCAAGATAGCTGACTAAAAGACAACTTTAAGTGTGAAGTCCTTCAGAGCTTTCCTCCCAGCAGAGACAGGAAGGCTGAGCCCTGAAAGAACAATGCGAGGAATAACAAAAAATAAGTGACCATACCCTGGCATAAAAAACGCACGCAAAAAAGGGGGTGGGTGGAGGTGGAGGGAAGGAGCGGCAACAGTGATCATTCGAATGACTACTTTTATGGTAAGATTACTTACACAATTGTACTATGTTCATCATATTGATAATTGCTGCAGTAGCCTTAGCTTTATGGGGTAGATTACCATAGCTATCTATATTTGGGAGGAGGAAGCTGAATGGGTTGGGAGGGTGGCCTAATGGTTAAGGTGTTTGCCTTACAAACACAGGATACAGGGTTTGAGTCTCACAAGGGATAATTGGCTAGGCTTAAAATGGCTCGCAAGTGCAATTAGCCTAGTACTAATCTAAGAACCTATGAATCTATGAACCAGGAGCTCATGGAGAATGGTCTTAGCAAAACTTGATCTAGACCTAGAGAAGGAATCAAACTTATAGTGCTTTGTAAAAATATGTACAGAGTACTAAATAGCAGCTTCTAGAATACTTGTAGAATACAACTCTTTCCAAAAAGCCACAGATGAAGCTAAGGCCTTGGTAGATGGGGCCTTGACCCTGCCTGGAATAAATTTGTCATGGTGAGTATAAAAAAAGGTAACAGCCTTAGACAGCTATTTGGAAATAGGCTGTGTTGACACAGGTTGTCCCTTCTTCTTACCTTCACAAGAAATGAATAATTGATCCAATGATCTGAAAGATTTAGTTATGTCAAGATAGTACCACAGTTGTCTGTGGACATCCAAGGTATGGAGCATCCTTTCTCCCTTATTTTTATATTCAGGAAAAAAATCTAGAGATGGATAAATTGACCTAAAGTAAACTTGGATACCGCTTTAGACATAAAAGAAGAATTAGTTCTCAAAGAAACCCTGTCCCTATGGAAAATGATTGCAACTCAGAAGGGGTCAGAGCAATTAGTAAAGCTGTTTTCCAAACTAAGAACCTCAAGCCAACCAGATTAGTTGGTTCAAATGGAGCAAGTGTTAGCTTCTCTAACACAAAATTAAGATCCCAAGGAGGGGTCACCAGTTTACGTGGGGCCTCTTATGTAAAACCCCTTTCAAGGACATTTTGTCATGTAATTGCCTTGAAAGAAAAAGATCCATGGGCAGAGATGCTGAAATGGCCAATAAATGTACCTTGACAGAGGAACAAGAAATGCCATAGGATAGTAACTAGCACAAATACTGTAAATCCAGAGAATGTCTAGCTCTGAATGGGTGTGGTTATGTTAATGGCACCAACTAGAAAACCTTTTCCATTTGATAATATATGAATTTCTAGTAGCAAATTTTCTTGTCTCCATTAGTAACTTCTGCACTTCCTCAGAAAACAGGTACCTAAAAGGAATTAAGACCCTGTCATCCAGGTAGTCAGTTGAAGGTGATTGATGTTGGAGTGCATCAAATACCCCTGTTCCTGTGTGAGGAGATCCAGTCTGTGAGGAAGCTTGTGGTAATTGCCTCTGGCAATTTCCAAAAGAAGGGAGAACCATGGTTGCATGGGCCAGAAGGGAGTCATCACAATGATCTTGGGAGAGTCCTTTTGAATTTTCAGAAGCACCCTGGATATTAGTGGAAAGGGTGGAAAGGCATGCAGGAAGATTCCCATCCAAAGAAAAGAAAAGCCATTTGTCTTCTTGCATGGAGTCTTGGAACATAATTTTGCCAGTTGATTGTTCAGAGAGCAGGCAAATAGGTCTACTTTAAGAACTCCGCACAGATGGATCAAATCTCGGAAGACCCCAGATCTAGTTGTCATTTATGAGGGTCTGCCCTAGTCCTGCTTAGCTTATCTGCCACACAATTTTGCTCTTGTCTGTAGTGTGAGACAGTGCTGTGAATTTATATCCCAAGCTAACATGACTACTCTGCAAAGGGGGTATGACCTGGTCCCCCCTTGCTTGTTGATGTACCACATGACTGTGGTATTAACTGAAACCACTTGAAGAGGTCCCGGGGACCAAAGATGGTTCAGAGATTTCAGTGTCTTGATCAGGGCAAGCATCTTCTTGATATTTATGCACTTGCATCTGTCCTTTGTGTCCCAAACTCCCTGCACTTTTATCTCTCTTGAAACTGCTCCCCAAGCAAAGTCCAAAGCACTTGTGGTGACTGACTGCTTTGGAGCAGAGAAGGAGAAGAGGAGACTTGGGTTTAAGGATATCTGTTGTCTCCAGCAAAACATTTCTCTTCTTATACAAACCTCATTACTGGGATCTGAAATTATAAAGGATGTTGATGCTGGGACCAAACATATTTCAGATACAACTTTATCTTTCTCATGTGGAGTCTTGCAGGGTTTCATGAGAATCATAGTTGCAATGAGTCCCAAAATGCTAAGGTATTCAGTGACCGAAGTCTGAGCAGAAAACCTTAGAAATAGATATACCTAAAGAACTGCTTTTTAATGAGGAAGAAAAAGCTCTTTGAACTGAGGTAGAGAGAGAGAGAGAGAGAGAGAGAGAGAGAGAGAGAGAGAGAGAGAGAGAGAGAGACTTCTGATATTTTGAAAAAGACTCTACAAAGATAAATGAGTTATCTAAATGTGGAAAAATGTGGATATCCTGTAGCAATGAGCTATAACTGGAGCCAGATACTTTGTGCAGTGGATAGTCGAAAGTGTAAGGCAAAGAACTGATAATGTAAACACCTGAAGTCTGGATGAATAGGGATGTGCTGTTAAGTGTCTTTTTCATCTAGAATTACCAGGGAATTTGAATGAGGAAGAGATAACAGGGGTTGTGAATTGACATCATTTTGAATTTGGACACTATCACAAACTGGTGTAGGAAAGAAAGATCCAGAAATGGTCTCCAAGCATTTTTTTTGTTTGGCACTAAGAACATCCTTGAACAAAATCCCTTCTGGTTTTATCACTTCTTGGGGCAGCGTGTGATGAAGAACAGGAGAAAACAAGAGTCTGATCTACAGATAAGGACTGACCCCCTAGAAAGGAGGAATTTCCTCCCACTACCATCTGTAACCCTGTTGAATGATTTTCAGAACCCATTTGTCTGAAACAGTCTGTTGCCAAAGAGAAAAATGGAGATTCAGACTTTATGGAAGAGAATAGGGGCCAGGGTGGGAGAGGGTCGCAAAGTCTCTTGAATAGTCTTTCAGACTTGGACTATCTTTGGTTTTGGGAGACTTGGGACTTCTTTTTGGAACTCCCTTGTCACTTCTTCTTACAAGTAAGTTTGTTTAGCTGAATGAATTCTGTTGAGAACATTTATTCTGTTTTTGCCAAAATTGGATGGGGAGAAAGAAAATCCTTTGAACAATTTGGAAGAGGAAGGCTGAAAAATCTTAAGAGATTTCCTGGATCAGCTTGCCCCTTTCATCACACTTTTGATCACCTCTGCAACATCTTATAGAGCAGACAGGACAGGAAGAATGGTGGTAGGTACTGAAAAATCTTTCTGTAACAACTCAGGGTATTTTCTGAGGGACTGAGAAATCTCAGTGGTCTTTTACTGGGAACACTGGGACATACTAACAATAGTCTCAGAGAAAGAGAAACCCCCATAGGAAGAATCAGAAATGTAAGTACAAAATCCTGTATCCATCCTTGCATCTTCCTGTTCAGATTCAGTCTTGAATCTCTTCAGGAAAAAGATGCATCCTTCTTTCTTTTGCAAGAAATTACTCTACAAGATGGAGCAATAGCCTGAGTTAAACCCTCAGTCTCAATAAACTGCTCCTATCCAAAGAAATTTGAGGCGGTGTAGATACATGTTTGGATTTCTGTTTCTTTTTGACAGGAAAAATGGGGCTAGCCGTGTTACTAATGACAGCTACTGCTTCTCCAGTGGTAGGTGCAGCATTCTGACGTAACAGGGAAATCTTCCCTGTTCCCTCTTCCAGGACTGATAAGAGTGGCTCTCCCTTACTCACTGAGGGGACTCCAACAGTTTCAGGGGACATGGCTGGTCTCCAGTCCATAGTGGTTGTAGGTGCTACATCAGTGGGATTCAGGATAAAAGATGAGTGGTCTGAAAGTACAATAAATAGCCACTGCAGAGCCTTCACCTAAGGCTGAGGCAAATTGCTAGCCTGCTGTAGTGGCAAAGGCTGTTTACTTAACTTTTTCTTTTTGGGGCTGGAAGAAAGACCAGTTGTGGGACCAACAATCTGTTCCGTGGTCAAGCTGAAAATGGTCCACTTTCCCAGGGAAGACAAGCAGCAAATGCCGGTAAAATTACCAGTCCACAGAAGTTACTTTTTTTTGACAGAAAAAACCCACAGTAAAAAGCACTTTCAAACACTATGGCACCCCTACAACAGAAAATTAAACACAATTTCTTCAAAGAAATTGTTATTAGTTAGCTTACACTACTTTAAAACTGATATAAAAATGAGTGCTCCATTTAAAAGTACATTACAGTCTTGAGACAGTCCATTAAAATGCAAGCATCCTAGCTTTAAAACAACTTTCCTGAATAGGAAAGTAATAAACATCAGTAATTATAAGAAAATGGAAGTTTTTTCCCCAAAATGGAATTTATCTGCCCAGCAAAGGAAATCACAATCTGACTGTCAGTCCTCAAAAGTCTCAGAGGAGTGCACTCTTTGGTGACAATAAAGCACTTAAGGGCTTTGTGCCCAAACTTGTCTTTTAGGCAGCTCATCTTGCGCTGCTTGACAGTTTGGGTATATGGAACATATCATGAAGCTTTGGAAGTTGGCCGGCTGTTATATCCTTGGCAGGATGTAACCCATGGTAATGGAACAGCTCCATGTGTCTGGGAGGGGTGTTTGAGGTTAGGGAAAGTCCAAATAAAGAGGTCAAAGCTAGAATCAGTGGTACTGTAGCCTGCTGAAGCAAAGTGTCAGGGGTAGTGTCTGACAAAAGAGTACCAAAGAAGCTGAAAAGCAAAGTATATAAAATCTTGGTGCATCCAGTACTTCTGTATGGCAGAGAAACCTGGGCAGTGAAGGCAGAGCAGATGAGGAAGCGAGAGGTGATAGAGCTGAAGTAACTGAGGCAGGTGGCAGGATGCACACTGTGGGACAGTTAGAAAATTATGGCATTATATCAGAAGCCCAATTAGCTTTAATTACAGAGAAAGTCATATAGAGCAAAATATGGAAGTTCAGGCACAGGTGCAGAAAAGCATAGGGATATTTGGTGAAGATTTTATTTATTTATTTATTTATGTATTTATTGACATTTGATTACCAGCAAAGTCCTACTGAGTAGGAGCACATTTTTAGCAGAGACCTGGGGAAGAAAGCTCCAAAGCATTACAAAACATTTTAAGAACAATCATTTTACAATCTTCAAAAATAATACAATAAAAACAATAAAAAGACATACCCAGTTTAAACAATTATATCAAATTAGACATAATGTGAAAACATTGGTTAAGAACAATTGCAACTTACATCACAATGATTTAATATTTAGAGAAATTTTAACCAGTTTAGATAAATTAAAGGTAAGTTAGTGTAATACAAACAGGAACTACAATACGATGTGGGAGAACAAAAAAAAAACATGGTTGTGGTATTTTTAGATAGAAAGTCAGGGGAGAGAAATTAACTGAAGTACAGAAGTGAATGAATAAGGGGACATAAGGAGGTGAAAGGTATGAATAGGTACTTACATATAGTTTATCCTGGGGATGGGCATGAACAGAGCCAGAGTGTGGCTAGGAAGTCTTTCAGAATAGTTTTAAAGGACTGGAGGGAGTGTATTGACCTGATAGATACAGGTAATGAATTCCAGGTCTTAGGACCATTCAAACTAAAGGGTAAAATGGTCATATAGGTTCATAGGTGTGTACTAGGCTAATGACCCTGGAGCCTTTACAAGCTTAGCCCATAGAAGTGCCCTGGCATCATGCCACCCGACGTTAGTTCCCAGTGCCTCTATCAAGCAGAGCCACTGGAGTGATCCCCGGGGTGAACTTTCTATCTCCCATCCACTCATCAAGATTTCTGTTGAAGAGGGCCAGTGAGGTGCTCTGCTTGTCATGTATGGGAAGTCTGTTCTAGAGCATGGGCAGTGTCTGGGTATGAACCTGTCCCTCCAGCATGTTCTGTTGATTGTGGTAATGAGGTTGAGGTTTCCGGCGCATGTGGTGCGGAGGGATTGGGATTTCTTTAGATGTAGTATTTCTAACAGAGCTGGGTCAGATATTGCTTTGTAAGTCAAGTAGAGGTTGCCTCTTTGTAGATGATACGAGACAGAGAATAGCTGGAGTTTTTTGAGTCTGTCTGTGTAGGACCACAGTGGCAATGTGATGGTTGAATGAGAGGTTGCTGTCAACCTGTGTCCCCAGATCTCTTATAACACCTTCAGTGTTCAGTGGGCTCCCATCAATGTGGTAATTAGTTGGAACGGAGTTTTTCCCAAAGGGGATGACGATGCATTTTTTCACATTAAGATTAAGGCCATGGTTTTTCACCAGTCACTGGTCTCAGTGAGGCCTTTCTGTAGGATGTCTGCATCACATGGGGAGTTAATAATGGCTCCCAGCTTACAGTTGTCTGTGAACTTGGTCAGCCAGAGTCCCTCCGTGTTGGCCTGGACTTCTGAGAAGTGGATGCTAAACAGGAGAGGACCCAGGACTGATCCCTGTGGGACTCTACTCATGACTAATCGGCAGTCTGACTTGGAGTCCACATATACACAAACCATTTGGTAAAAACTGCAAGAAAAACCCAGATAAGCTAGAGTTTTCACTGTGTGATACGCTCAACCCCTGTAATGGGGGCCCATGGGATATGTGCAAATAACTCTTTAAGGACATCAGGTGTTTCAGCTACATGACTTCTGAATACCTATCACTTTTTTTTTTTTTTTTTTACTTTTAAGTTTTTATGTCTATATTCAGGCCAATAAAGCCAAACCCCACTAGCTGTAGACATGCATGTTTCAGCGTTTTTATTGAACTCATCAGTACAACATAAGTGGATAGTTTGACCATACATGGGGTCTTTAAACCCAGCTGATGCCCATAGACATTAAGGTGCCTGCAAAATATGCCAAATAACGTCCAAACCAAAGCAACATGGTAGCAGCATGGTACAAGTACAGATCATCTCCAGCAGCTTTGATAGGTTGTGGACAAAGAGGAGTTTTTGGTCACTGAATCATAATGACCAAGTGAGAACATAATTATGTAGAACGGTATTTAGTGCTGGACAAACAGATGGATGCTGGATAATTTTATGGATGATGAAAAACTCTGTATATGTCAGTTGATGGGGTAGTTCTAACCAATTTAGGCTTTTTAGTGTTATACTTTGATGCATTCCAATAGGTAAATTTACTGCAAATTTAGCCACTTTATTATAGCTTTGCTCAAGTTTTGCTTTTTGTAATGTTTGGTGCTTAGTAAGAATGGGAGCACCTGAAGAGACTAGGTAAATAGTGGCAATTGTAGTTTTAGTTGCACTGGTGAGACCATTTTTTGGCTCTGTTAAGCTTCCCTGGTTTTTGGTTAGTTTGTTTTATGCAACTTTTTATATGCTGGTCAAATTAAATATTATCATCCACAATCATCCCTGATAATTTGCTATGAGAAGTGACTTCAGTGGTTGTTTATTAAGAGAAGTTTTGTTTTTCATGGGAGATTTGGAAAAAAAGTAGTCATTTTTGGGTTGAGAAAGAGTTGTGAGTTACAAAGCCTTGTTCCAGTGGCTGCTAAAGTTTCCAGAGTAATAATTTTGAGATGTGCCAGGTTATCTGATGTGCATATGACTGTGGAGTCATCTGCATATCGTATTACGGAGGCCTGTTGTGTGGATGTGTAGAGGGTATTGGTGAGCATGTTAAAGAGGAGGGGATCAAGGCTACAAACTTGTAGTACACAGGTGGTGACTGGGTGGTATGGAGATAGGGTGGAGTGCCATTTTACTGACTGATACCTATTGGATAGATAGCTTTTGAACCATAGCAGGCTGGGCTGACATAGACCTAGTAAGGACATTTGAAGTAGAAGTTGGCTGTACCAACTGTGCCTGAAGGCTTTGGAAAAGTCTAGAAATAAGGAGGAGACTAGTTTGCCTATATCTCTGGCTTTATTAACTGTATCTATATAAGTTAGAAGTACAATGCTAGTACTGTGGAAGGGACAGAAGCCATGCTGTGTGGGGGATAAGAGTTCATGCAGGAGATAGTTTAGAAACTGTTTTTTGAATACTTTTTTAAGTATTTTGAAGAGGGGGTAAGATTGCTATATGTCTAAAGTTAGTAATGTCTGCTGAATTTCCTCCTTGTGTAGAGGGATAATACATGATATTTTTACACAGAGAAGGAACGAGGAATTCCTGGACCAACCTATTTATAAGGATTGAGACAGGATAGGCAATGCTATTGGCTGCTATTTTAAGGTATTTGCTTGAAAGTCATTAGCTGAAGTAGAGCCTGGTTTGTGTTTGAGTAGTTTTATATAGAATGTGGGCACAAGGTGAAGGTAGATGTGGTGACGTGGCTGTTGGGAAAAGTTGGAATTAGATGGTGGGGAATCTTTGGGTAGGTACACTATACTGTCTTTGAAATAGTCAAATTCTACTGCAGTTTCGGTGGTAAGTTACTGAGAGAGGGGTTAGGGTTGAATTTTTTGCCTGGATGTAAGATTTCTTTAATGACTAACCAACATTTTTTTAGGTTTGTGTCTGCTATTGCCCTTAAAGTTGTTATAGTATAGCTTTTTGCTTTCATTTATTTACTTTTAATATGGTTGCAGAAAATTCTAAAGACGTTCAGATATTGTATTGTTTTTGTATTTTGTTATTCTTTCCACAGTTTTTCTCTATCCTGCATTCACATTCTACTCTTTTTGGACAGCCAAATTGCATTATTTGTTTTAGTCTCTTCCTTCTAGGAGGTACAAGGCTATTTAGGATATTTAGGAAAGTTGCACTGAATTTATTTACAGGGAGGATTTTTAGGATGTTCTGCTTAATAGATGACAGGGTAGTAACGAATATTTATAGGCTAAACTTGGACAGATTGTGTGCTGTTTCATAAACATGCTGTCTGAGTGGATGTGTGAGATATCTGGTTGTATAGATTGGGAGATGGTCACTGAAAAAGTATGGCATTGTACCTGTGCTGGTGAATTTGCTAGGGTCTGATACTAGGATCCAGTCTAATAAAGAATTTGATGTCTCGCTATAATTTGTGGGGCTATTAATTAGTTGTATGAAGCCATTTAAGTTCATGCTAGATGTGGGGGAGTTGGAAGTTACGTACCACCAACTGATATTGACATCACCTAGTAGTATTTTTCATGTGGAATTGTTATGGATATCCAATGTAGAATATCTTTCAGTGTAGCTGTATTGTCTCCAGGAGGAGTGTAAAGGACAGTAATACATATTTGTTTATCGGTTATACTAAAGGAAAAAACCTCCGTCGCTGTACCATAAAGGGCTGTCCTCCAACTGTCACTTGAATGTTCCACAAAGCATTCGTAAGGAATAACAGACTGCAAATTAATCCTCCGTTTTAATGTTACGAAAATTCACAAAAACACACACTGACATAAATAAAATACTGGTGATTGAGCGCGCTTTCGTATTTGTAAAAAATCTTCATCAGAATCACAATTTACTATAAAAACCAACTGTCTTTTATATCCATAGTATGAACCCTTATTGGTTGGCTAATTAATTCACAATTAATTGATGTTATGCTCCAGGAAATATAACCCTTTGTTTGCCTGTTATTATCCAGGTCCTGATAAATGCTTTACTGGTTATACATAAAAGATGCCTAACCTACCATAAAAAATGATGTTGTTGTATAATGATATATATTCACTACATGTAAGTATCCAAATATTCATTAATCCAGTTATGAACAGAATCAACATTGAATAACTATATGCAAATGTAAATATAAATATAAATATAAATATAAATATATAAATATAAATATAAATATAAAGTGCAAAGTGCATCTCGTGTGGCTGTAAAATAATCACAATGGTTGTAAATGCATCAAAAATCCATAGAATTACATATACATAATAATACATATAAATAAATAGTTCCATTTATCAACAGAAATCCACATGACCATTGCGAGTTCAACCTATATAGAAATTATACTGTTCCTTATTTAAAAACACATATAAATTGATCAAATTAATTAACTAATCAATATATAAATTAATAGTTAACTGTATATAAAATATTACACTATAAAATATAATATAAAATATACTGTAAAATATATAGTCTTGGACACAGGGGTTTATTTGTCTGTATTACTTTTTCATTATGTTTTGTTATACTATTTTATTTTGTTCTTATTTTCATTTCCTTTCTGTTTGTTTTATTTATTTTGGGTTATTTGCCAAAAGTTTTAGGGCTGGTTTTATAGAGAGATGGTCATTCATCCCTTTAGGTCCACAGGCATCCAATTTAAGCTGCCAGATTAATTCTCTATACTCTAATAGGGATTCCCAATCTCCGCCTCTATCATTCATTTTCACTTTTTCACTTCTTCCAGTACCCAAAATTTGAAATTGGCTTTCTCACAAATATTTGTGTGTCTGAATAGGGCATTTGTTTATATTTGTTTATTTTCAGGAAAGTAAGATTTAGGAGAGACAATGAAAATGCAGAGGGAAATGAGGAGATCCAGCAAAAAGATGGATGGATGACATGGAAGAAGACTTGCAACGGTCAAGCATGACTTTTGAAGATGGCAGGTGAGTGGCCCTGATGTGAGAGAGGTGGGGACAGCTGATGTGATGCCCTGACCCCATGTAGAAATGATGATGGTGATGATGATGGGCAACATTAGGCATCTCAGATAGCATTGCAATGAATGAGTGAGTGAAGACATCATCAGGTGTTCTGTGTTTGATTTTAATTTGTCCGATGAAGTTCTTTTGTTGAGGATGAAAGCGCTTACCAGCTTACTATTATTTTACAATAAACTTTTTTGCTTTACTTTGTGGACTACCAGCATTTTCTACAGCATCAATATACCAGTGGTTTTATTGTGGAGTATTTGGTTCGCACACTTCTGCAGTTTGGTCAGTAGTTTCTTTCTGGTTTTTGGTGCTTACTGTCTCCTTTTCTCCCATATTTACTTCCCCATACTCTATAATGCAGTCTATCAGCACTTTTCAGTTCCTTCCACTCTTCTATTTGATTTACTACTGTATTTTTCAACTAACTTCTCCATTATCATGACTCCCAGAAGTGGATGGAAGAGTTCTTTGGATTCCGACAGTTTTATGCACAAGGGGGCATGGCAAGGCAGGAGAATCCTGAATTTAAAATATGTACTTTTGTATATCTTATGCTGTTAAACTTTTTAAAACAAATACTTTCATTTTAATCACATATAAGCCATGGTGGTACAGCGGTAGCATTGTTGCCTCACAGTAAGAGTTTCTCCCGTTCGATTCTCAGCAGGAGAGCCTTCTGTGTGGAGTCTGCATGTCCTCCCTGCAGTCAAGTGGCGTTCGAAATACATGCGTAGAATGGGCGTGCCTTTGTTGAAGGTTGGGCGTCGAGCTGGCACCTCGGCACCAGTAAAAAAATGTACTGCCAATCATTAGCGGACTGGAGTTCTGCTGTGGCGACCCCTAATCGGGAAAAGCCGAAAGAAGAAGACTCATTTTAATTACATAAGTATAGGGCTTACAGTAGTAGCCAAATTCTTGGAGTGGTAATTTAGTATATTATTTATGTTAAATGATTCCACTGCGGTGGTGGTGCTGCGGTAGTGTTGTCACCTCACAGTAAGACGTTGTCCTGCTCGATTCTCAGCTAGAGCGTCTTCTTTGTGGAGACATGCATGAATGGGCGTACCTTCGTTGATGGTTGTGCGTCAGGGCTGGCAACTTGGCACGTAAAAATCTACTGCCAATCATTAGCGGACCAGAGTTCCGCTGTGGTGACCCGTAACCAGGAAAAGTCGAAAGACACAACATTTATGTTAAATGATTCCACAGTTTTCTTTTGCAGTTTGTAGGTTGTGGCATTATTTAAGCATACCTGGATTTAAAATAAAATGAGGTGTCCTCCATGTGCAGTAAACTTTGGCTTTAAACCTGTATATCCAGTTTAGTCAGTATCATATGTAAGGGTGTGACTATGATGTGTATTTTTATAACGTTGTACTCTATGAGCTGTTACAGCTAGTCACACCATGTGATGATAAGCATGTTTTCAGTATTTCAGTTAAAACACGATCTGCTGCATACACACTGTGTAAAATCATTTTCTGTTTAGCTGTCAAAATTAGTTTTTCTATCAACTTACCGCATTGCAGAAATGCATAATACTTTTTTTCTGCTGGGTTAGCATTATTAATCTGAATTTCAAATTTTAAGAAGAAACTTAAGTTGGTCAGTCTTGTTTGAATAATTTCTTAGTGTTTTGGACACAGGGTGGGTGGTATATTTGCATTCTATGGCATAAATGTCTTCCCGTTTTAATCTAGTAAATGACATAAGATATTTTACATCCATAGTGGGTGATCATCTCAGCAGGCTAAGATGTTCTATTATGCAGATAGCAGATTGCTTCCCAGACAGTAAATTAGTAAAAAGGTGGCCATGTACTGCTAGGATAACAACATGGTCTGTGAGGCAGGACCTTAAAGAGGGTGTGATCAAAGGTTGCTGACAGCATCTGGTTACTTACTTACATTACTGTTTGTAGTTTAATTTCTGTGCACAAAAGAGGTTTTATTTGGCTGCAGAGAGGTATTGTTTTTGATATCATGCATGGTCTGAGTACTTCAATACAAATGTTTTAGCTACTAATTCTGCATGATTTAGCCGTATGTGGTATAGGCACCTTATTTTGTAGCTCAAATTTCTATCAGGCACAAGGACCAGAGATCCTAAAAAATCTTAAGCCATTTTTTGTTACAGGAAAGGAAAGTGTTATACTAAACATGGAAAATAAAGGCAAAAATGGAACATATGAAATTCATTAGGAATTATAAAATTCATAGTAATTGAAAATTAAATCTCTGTTTTGCTCATTATTACCCATAATGCAAGTAATGTTGAAATAAACAGGAGAGCTGGAAAGAGTAGTAAAAGGAAAGATTAAGGAAGTCTAGCAGACTAAAGATGTCATGAATGTGATGCTAACAAACTGTTTTGAGGGCAGAAATCAGTTACATGAAGGAATCATTTTGTATACATCATGAAGCTACTCAAGTGATAGCTAACAGAATATTTTCAGTATATATTTTTTAACAAAAAAGTAGGTGGAGGTCAACCAAAGCAGTTACTCCATTCTCTGTACAAATGCAAGGTGACATTACAGAATATTTTATATGTTATTTATTGCTGAGGGCAACAGATACACCTCTCAACTGTACAGATTTTTGCAGAATGTCCAGATTTTTTTTCTCATATTTTTGGTCTGTTTCTCATAAAATTGTGGTTTTCTGGAAAATCATTGGGAAATCTTTGAGGGTTGAAGTCAGAAAATAATGACAGCTATTTGAGTTTCAAACTTCATACCTTTTGGAAAATTCATGCTAATGCAAAACCTGTTATTCTATCAACCTTCTGAGTTTGTAAGAGCAATATTTAAAAAAGTGTCCCTATTTTGAGCCTTTGTCCCCCCCCATTATTTATGGCTTTGTCCAGATTTCTTGCTCTAAGAGGTTGAGAGGTATGGCAACAGACATAGTTATTAGAAAACACTGATAATGAAGTAGTTAGAGAGCCATGCGTTATTAGGGCTTATCTGTGCTTGAAACAAAAGGCTGCTAGTTGGTTGTCATGATTAACATATGGGGTGGGGGGGCATGGTCATGTATATTTAATTTTCCCTTGTAGTACACATAGTTAACTAACAAATTCCAGTAAACTACATTTAGGGATGTCAAAATTAGTATTACTTTATGCAGGTTAAATACTTCACAACTTGAACCTTAGAAGCCACGTACAACTAATAAATCTAAGTTTAAAAATGTGCCCTAGAAGATAACATAGCATATATAGTTACATTGTGTGCTTTCAGCCTGTTGAAGAAGAAATGGTCTATAAACCAACAAGAGTGCAGTGGTGTTTAATGATTAACAAAGGAGTTAAACTCATACAGACAGTGACGTACTAACAGTTTTTCTAGTGCCATACATGTTAAAACATACAATATGCTGGCACCATTCCGATGTCAGGGTTAACAGGCTACATGTCATCTATACAAATTCTATATAAGCTCTGATCTTCCATACAATGATAACATCTGACAGGTTTTTCCTTCATGAAAGTGGTAGATCTGACCAATTGAGGGAGATGCAGAAGTACTCCTTGCACTAGGAAAAACAAATGAGTCTACAGGGGCAGCACATCTACACTAGATACTAAAAGTCAGTGGTAGGGGAAGCAAAGCATGAAAATAAAATATCATTTTGGAAGGCATGGCATACGTCAGACTTTATAAAGTTGAGAAAGATTTAATTACTTGGGACAACTTAGAAAGAATAGAGATATAGCTCCCGAGGAATTTTGTAAATGAATTATAATCAAGACATTAGAAATGGTGGATAAACCTTTGTACCATTAACTGCAAAAAAAGAAAGAAATGGAATGGGGAAATAAAGATGGAATGCTAACCATCAGGCTTCCCCCAAATCTGGGAGGGGTATCATTCCGGCAGCCATAGGGAATATGTGCAACTTGCCAGCATCCTGGCAAACAGAAAATATTTTCTTTGTAAGTCCCAGCCTCTCTTTCCTTGGGTCAAAAACATGTGACCTGTGTTAGCACTGGAGCACTATGCCTCCGTCACTGCATGTAGAGGCTTCCATACAAGTGCTGAAGGAAGCTACCATGCTTACAGCTTGGTGAGCCAAACATTTGCCCCAGGGTTACTCCCAACAGCATAGCTTCTCTTTCAAGGGCTTGCAGCATAGGACAGCTCTATCCAAAGACAGGCATATCCATCTTCCTTAAGTCAACCCCAGCAGGTGCCCATGCCACTAATTGAACATAGACTGCCCTCAATATAGTGCAGTAGGCTCCCCAATGCCCTGTTGATCCATTTGTTCCCCTTACTGCCTGGCATTAGCATTATCAAGTGGTCAGTGG
This sequence comes from Protopterus annectens, assembly GCF_019279795.1. Taxonomy (NCBI): domain Eukaryota; kingdom Metazoa; phylum Chordata; order Ceratodontiformes; family Protopteridae; genus Protopterus; species Protopterus annectens. Next base: position 1,491,149,038 of record NC_056732.1, read on the forward strand.
TCTTCTGTTTTTTTGGGAAATATCTTTCAGTATCCTTTTCATACCTCCAGACTGGTATTGGCAGGGTGTCTGGTAGTCTTGATAGACCATCACCTACTTTTGACTTGGATTGTTTCATTTATGATCTTTCTTTACATACTTGGTGGGCAATGCAGTCTGCCTTTAACAGTATGAGTAATATGGAATGTGGGTCATGTGATAAGGACGGATTCAAATCTTGAGAGTTAAAAGCTTAATGAAAAAGCAGCTCTCTGTGTCTACCTTATGTTTCCTGTGGCCTGAATTACTTACAATGACTCATTAACAGAATCTATTACATTACAAACTTGACATGGTGAATCCTTGATATGTGGTCATAAGCAGACATTTATTTTTTTCTGAGAATCAGAAAAGCTTCAAAACTCATTTTATCCTGCATGTTTTGAGATCTGCTGTCCATAGTATCTTAACATATAAATTCTGTTTTTACATTTTTTGCTAAAAATCTTCCATAGTAATTTTGTTTTATTGACAGAGAAGTCCATAGTTCGCAATTCAGTTAAATATATAGTTTTATTGAGTTATTATATTTTATTCAACTTTTCAATTTTTTGTGCAGATGTGTCTTCAGTTTTTGGCACAGTGTGACAAACATTCTACTGCCAGCAACTCTAATGCTATATGGAAACCTGTCAGAGAACAGACATTCATGGATACAAAGGCCTGAGATGTAACTCGGTTTGAGTGGCCTCAGGGACAAGCCAGAGAACATTTAATGTCATATTTCTTTATATCACAGGAAAGGAAGATGTCACAGTATTCAATACTCTTTTTCTGAAAAAGAAGAGAGAAACAATTTTGCAGCATTGAAAGGTAAATTCCAGGTATAATACAAGGCAAATCTAGAATCTAGACAATAGAAGAACGTTGTTTTTCATTAAAGAGTAAGGTGACTTAAGTGAGACACAGGGCACTTCATTGTGAATTTGGACAACACTTTAGCTTTCTAAATAAGCAATAATGACTGACAGGGTTGGTGTTGTTAGGAAATAACACCTATGTGGCCTCAGGTGGAGGGTGTGTACACACCTTGAAGAGCATTATTTCCCCAATAACATCAAGCCCAGAGGCCATTATTGTGCTTTGACAATGGGCTATCTGTTAAATTGTTTAATACTTTTTTTTTGTATATAAGCTTTTTATATTTTTGATGTAAAATAGTCCTTCTAAATGTTTCAGAGCTGCTGTACCCTATGTATTGTTGTGGGAGGACGTATTTTACATCCAAAATCTAAGTCATATAAGGATTTAATGTTCAAAAACAAACACAAGCAAGTTTCTGAAACTGGTAGAAAAAAAATCCAATAATAGCAGAACAACCAGCTAGTCAGCTGATCCCAGGAACTCTAACAACACTTTTATTTAACCAAAATACAAAGTCAAAGTTAAGCGCTTTCGTCTGCTTACAGAGACATCATCAGAACTGTGACTTTCAACTAAAGCTCATCCCTGTTGAACTATATGAACTGAGGGTTTACCTTTCTATTACTGAGAATGCCAACTATGAACACACTATTGTGCAACTTTAAAATGCGAAAATCAAACGTCGAACGTCACCAAAGTTCGAAAATCAAAATCTGGAAAACGAGATGCGATGATTTTTGAACTACAAATTACACTACACATCGTTATGCAGGACAGGCAAGCCCCCCCCTGCACCCCCCCTACTTTAATATACTAACTCTGAGACCGCACTACAGTGAGGTAAAGGGTTCATTTGCAGATCCCCGCTATAGTACGATCTGCACCTGAAATGCTGAATCTGCAATGAGCGAATATCAATGTGCATTTGCTCACTGCAAATTCAGACCATTGTTTTTCGACATTCTGTGATTTTGAAAATGCACTTTCAACTTTCTTGGGATCGAACTTGTGCATATCAGTAATATAAAGGTAAACCGAACTGAGTCACACCCCTTTGCCCAACGGTTCTTGGAATTCATAAATTCCAACACCCTGGATCAACTAATCCTTAGTCGCACCAGGGGCTCCAGTATCCTAGATCTGGTCATTACCAACATGGGAAATTGATGCTCCACACCTATGGTCACCCCCTCGTTGGTCAGGTCTGACCATAAGTTAATCACCCTTGACATCCACGTCCCACCCCCTAGTAAGGAAACCTCCATAAAAAACTTCTCCAAAGCCAGCTTCTTGCTACTCAAGTCAGAAGTGACAAACTTCATGACACCCATGCAGACGGGAACTGAAAGTTCGATTGCTGAGTCCTACACTAAGGCACTGTACGAGCACATCCACTCATGCATGAATTGTGCCATCCCCGATAGAACCAATATACTCTCCTCCAAAAAAAGGAAGCCAATCTGGTGGTCCCTTACCATAAACAAACTTTACAACAAACGGAAGAAACTGTTGCAAAAAAGAGGAAAATGCCAGGATGCAAAAAATTCCCTTACCAGCCTCAGTAAGAAGCTGAGATCCCTCATAAAATCCTCCAAAGCTAGTTACGAAAATAAAATTGCCAAAGATTCCAAAGACAACCACAAGGCATTCTATAGCTATGTCAAGAATCTAAATGGCAATGCTCAGATCTGCTCTGAGCTACAACAGAATGGTATTAAATATACTGATCCCAAGGATATTGCCAGTATCGTAGGAGATTGATTCAGTGCAAACTTCATCCCCCTCTTACCCCCCTAAAGGGCCCATCTCAATACCAAAAGATTGCCAAATTCTGGTAATAATGGCCACACAGGTTAAAAACGCACTCTCCAAAGCTAAAAATACAGCATCCATGGGACCAGACGACATCCCAGGCTGTGTACTACATGAACTACAAAATGAACTGGCACCTCACCTCAGTGTCATGTTTAATCATAGCCTCACCTCAGGTTTTGTGCCCACTGAGTGGCGCACAGCTACAATTATCCCACTCCACAAGGGGGGATCCATCTTGGATCCCAGGAACTACTGCGTCATCAGTCTGATGAGCCTGATTTGCAAGGCCATGGAACGTATTATCATGAAACATATAAACAAAGACATTGGAAACCTTCAAACACTGGACCCCATGCAGTTTGGGTTCATGAAGGGCCGATCTTGTCTCCTGAACCTGATTGACTTCTTTGAATCAGTCTCCAGAGCCGTCGACAAAGGTAAGGTGGTCCACGCAGCCTATCAGGATCTCACCAAGGCCTTCGACACCATCCCCCACTCTGGAATCATAGATAAACTTACTAAGCTGGGCATTAATTCCTATGTCACTCGATGGGTTACTAACTGGCTTACTGACAGAACCCACACTATAAAAGCAGCCGACTCCAAATCCAGCTCCAGACATATGACAAGTGGAGTACCTCAGGGTTCACTCCTGGGACCGCTCTTGTTTGGCATCTACTTCTTTGAAGTACAGGCAAACACTGAGGGACTCTGGCTAACAAAGTTCGCAGATGACTGCAAACTGGGAGCCATTATTGAATCCCCAAATTATGTGGATATTCTACAAAAGGGCCTTACAGAAACAGATGCTTGGTGCCAGAGCAATGGGCTAAAGCTCAATGCCAAGAAATGTATAGTTATCCCCTTTGGGAAAAAATATGTACCCGTGAATTACTACATAGGTGGCAGTACACTAAACACCAAAGTGTGATAAGAGACTTCGAGACACAGGTGGACAGTGGTCTCACCTTCGATAACCACATCGCCACAACAGTCAGGAAATCCTTCTATGTGGCACACCTCATCACTAAGGGCTTTTCATCCAGAAAAAAGGAGGTCATTGTTCCACTGTTCTCATCCCTCATTAGACCGTTTGGTATGTACCTCTCAAGACTTCTGCAACAACTGGAAAGGCCGCAGAAATACCTCACTAAAAGAATCACAGGCCTAAAGCAGATGCCCTGTACTGACCATCTAAAAAAACTCTACTTATACTCTGTTGCATATTGTCTACTCAGAGGCGATCTCTGCTTAACATACAAGGCCATGTCAAACACAGAGCTGTTGGACATGCTACACTGAAAGAAATCCCAATCCCTCAGAGACACATGCTCCAAGGATCTAAACTCTGTCATCACAATGAACAAAACATGCTGGATGGATAGCAAAGTTGAAAGTACCACAGTGCATGTTAGTAACAATTTTGTTCATGAAGGGACATTGATAATTCCTGTTAATATAGGGGCATTGTGGGCAATGACCACACTTCTATGTGTTTGAAACCCCATTAGTTACTACTTTCAACCTCTTAAGGAGATTTTTATGTTTCCTTTATTTTTGTATGTAAAGGAAGGATTTTCCAAAAAGAAGCTCTTAATGGAGTCATCGCACGGCAGCATGTACCAGTTCTTCCTGCATCCAAGGTGTAATGCAAAACTATATTGGTGTGACCTTCATGCCGTTTGTAAGTATTGGTCAGTTGTAACCCTTTCTTGAAAATCGGTGCATATCTACACTCCCTTTACGTCCAAACCTCCTCAAAACTTTTATCTAGAAGTGTTAAAGGGTAGCCTCTATCCAAAAACATCAATTTTAAGGTATTAAACTATTCCAGGAATTTCTCATCATACGAAATAAGTCAGAATGATGTAATGAACTGGCTTATTGCCACCCCTTTCTTTTGGTGAAAGGGGTGGCAACTGGTGAAGTGGAGAAATGCCACAAAAAGAAAAATACCCAATGGGTTCAAAACTAGTAAGAAACAAAAGGAACTACGTCCAAGGCTCTAGGCAGAAATTTTGAATCCAAGTGCATCCAAATTCACCAACTAAGTGCTTTCACCATAACATATGGCTTCTTCAGAGTGAGTGAAAAGCATCCATACCTTACATTAAATACTCAAACAATCATTCAATCATCCAATGAAAAACATTATTGAACAATTATACAATAATTACAAAAGTTTAAAAAACTGAATGTGTCCACCACAGTAAAAAAAATATATGTTATACATTCCCTAACAAAAAAATAGTTAGAAAAGCATTCTGTCCATAATGTATCGTGATATCTCTCAAAAATCTACTTAAAAACATTTAAATAAAATACCAATAAAAAAGTTTTTAAAATATTTGTTTTAAAGTTATAAACAACTTGATGAAATAAGTGTGTAGAAAATACCTAATGTTCACCTATTAATACTAAATTCTATTGACCCTATCCTTCAAAACAGGCTTTAAGGAGATGTATTCATTCAGGCCTGATGGAGTAGTAGCATCCAATATTATTTGCCATCTGTATTCCAATAATTCCACCCTCAACCTGACATCACCACCCTTTCAAGACATCCCACTCTATCGATCACAAAGAAAATAAATTTCTTGAAGTCCATACAGTGTGTACTATGCATATACAATGCATTGTGTGTGTCATGATTTTTAATGGCCCTCAGATGTTCTGTAATCCTGTCCTTTAACTTACGGACAGTTTTGCCCACATAGAATGCGTTGCAACTAACACAGGTGGCAATATATACCAAATTCTGTGGGTTGTAACTGTACCTGCCAGGGCACCCAATGGTCTTAAAATAATTAGTCACCACTACATAAAGTCCTTCATTAATGAACCTACAAAATTTGCAAGTTCCACACTTATGCATCTGGAACACTTTTATATAATTCTATTTCCTTCCAATATTTCTTTGATGTTCTTCCCCCTTGAGTATATTATTTTGGGGAAACTTCCTAAGTCATTTCTGAGTTTCATTAAATATTGTGTCCCATATTTTGTTCACCACTTCAACAGCACCAGACGTTTGACTATTATATCTCAAAATTAATGCCTTGCCTTCAAAGGTGTTGTCCTTCTCCACCATTTCTGTGTTGTTACCCCTTAAAATGGGTTGATATCTACTCCTCCTTTTTCCCAGAACTTTGTTTCTAATTTTTAACAACTTTAATGGGTATCCCACATCTAAAAAGAAGCCAATTAAGGTATACACTTCCTTATTACAAGTGTAATCGTCACTCACTAGTCTAGAAAGTCTTACCATCTGACCCTTTACTATTCCTCTTTTTTGATGTTGAGGGTGGTAACAGGGAATTACTGTGGGACTTCTTCCTAAATATGTTGCTATGTAAAATATTTCCTGATTTGATCAGTTTAATATCCAAAAATTCTATCTCATTATTGTTCCACTTACTAGTGAATTTGAAAAAAGTACTGGTACTATTTAAGTATTCAACAAAAGACTTGGCATCATCCTCACTTCCCTTCCACAAAATTAGTATGTCATCTAGAAATCTGTTATAAAGAGCAATTCTGTCTTTATATGGTGACCCAAATACATATACTTCTTCCCAATATAGAAGAACTAGGTTGGCAAATCCAGGGGCACATTTCGCCCCCATAGCCACACCTGAAATTTGCTGAAACAATTCACCTTCAAATGTTACAAAACTGTTCTTCAACACCATTTCCATACTTGATGTCATCATATTTATTTTGGCAGCATTTAATTAACCACTTTTTACCAAACTTTGCGTAAAATATTCAACCCCCACATCTTGTGGAATTACAGTAAATAAGTTGATGACATCTATAGTTAGGAAGGACCATTCTGTACCATGACCTGATATCTTATCAAGTCTTTGGAGGCAATGCCAAGAATCTTTCAAAATATGTGGAATCCCAGCCACAACCTTCTGAATCCCTTCATCCACAAAATATTGGACGACCACACCACTTATCAAAGGATTTTTATCAATGAGTTGCATATAGCATACCATAAAACTGATTTATTCTTACTTGATGCTTTATTTCAAGGAGCACTTACTGAGACAGAATTAAATTTTTTAAATGTGGAACACACAGTCACACCTGTTATTTTTGGTATCCCGAAAACACACAAGGGCACTAGGGATCCCCCTTTTAGAGCTATAGTTTCATCCCGGGGTTCCAAGACTGAACCCTTGGCTGCCTTTGTGGATGAAGAAGCCATATGTTATGGTGAAAGCACTTAGTTGGTGAATTTGGATGCATTTGGATTAAAAATTTCTGCCTAGAGCCTTGGACGTGGTTCCTTTTGTTTCTTAGAAGTGGAGAAATGTATTACAATATGCTGGCTTTCTGTAAATTTGTGTTGCTAGTTCTCCATCCGGGTGCTTGATGATCATGATGTCTAAGGAGTTGATCCTTTCCAGGTTACAGCTGTTTTGTAGTTGATGGATAAATTCATCCAGTGATTCTACAGTCTTTCCAGATAATCAAGAAATCATTCGGAAATCTAAAGTAACCCACACACAGCTCATAAAGTTTAAACAAGGTTTCTAATTCCCATATCAGGAGGACAGCATTTGCAAACTTGGGATACAGGCAGCCCCCAAAATAACACCAATTAACTGTTTGTAATACCCCCCTTCAAAAATCAAAAAGTTGTTAATTAAAACAATTTCCATCAGTTCAATTATTAGAACACAGTCTGTGTTAGTCAGGGACCTGTGTTTCTTTACTATTTCCTGGAACCACTCCAGTCCCACTTCCTGTGGTATAACAGTGGATAAGCTTTACACATCACAGGTAACAAACATATATTCATTTCCCATTTTCATATTCTTATCCAGCAGGTCCCATGAGTCTTATACTATATGTGAATAAGATTCAAAAAGATCTTTTAATTTCTGGTTAACAAACTTGGCTAGGGGTTCTGTAGCTGACCCCCTAGCTGCCACATTAGGGGGAAAGAGGGGATCATTAGGATTGGAGTGCATTTTATGTATACCAAAAATCCTTGGAATTATAGGATGATCCACCCTCAAGAAATCATACAGGCCTTGTGATATTGTATCAAACAATAGTAACTCATCCAGGGCAACTATAGTCTTTGTGCCTAATGTTTTAAAGTTGCTGTAGCATATGTACTGTTGTAGGAGGAATTATTTTATATCCAACATATAAGTCATATAAGTACTTAATGTTAATACACACACACACACACACACACACACACACACACACACACACACACACACACACACACACACACACACAGAAAGTCATACAGGTAGATATGTAGATGCAGAGACGGACAGACTCACACACAGATTTACATAGAAACCTACACAAGTGCATACCATAGATATATACACAGAAACACACACACACACGTGAGCTCTTATTACAGCCACCGATATAACTGTGAATGTATAACTCAGAAGTATGACTGGGATCAAATGAATGAACAAATCCATAACTGCCACACAGGAATGCATCACTGCTGTCAGAGTATGGTATGCAATCCACTGCACCATTTACATACCTCTCAGCCAATGAGCCCAAGAATTAAGGAAAAAAATAAAGGGGGACAAATGACAAAAAACAGGGATAAATACTGATCTTATATATTTAGAAAGTTGCAAGAATAACAGGCTTTACATTAATAACACTCCAGATCCCAATAGCCAGTTTCCATTGTCAAAGCTGAGTCTGAATTTATCCATCCTGCTTCTGTCTGTACCTTGAAGACCATTGCACCCAAATGAGTTCTACTTCCTGTACTTTGAATAGCATTGCACCTGACTGAGTTCTACTTCCTGTACCTTGAATAGCGTTGCGCCTGACTGAGTTCTGCTTCCTGTACCTTGAATAGAATTGCACCTGACTGAGTTCTGCTTCCTGTACCTTGAACAGAATTGCACCTGACTGAGTTCTACTTCCTGTACCTTGAACAGCATTGCATCTGACTGAGTTCTACTTCCTGTACCTTGAATAGCATTGCACCTGACTGAGTTCTACTTCCTGTACCTTGAATAGCATTGCACCTGACTGAGTTCTGCTTCCTATACCTTGAACAGCATTGCACCTGACTAAGTTCTGCTTCCTGAAACCAAGAAAGAGCTGGTAAAGTCATTAATCTTGTCTTAATATTTACATTTGTCCTTGGAATTTGTAAACTATTCTTCTAGTGAAAAGTTTGAATGTGAGAGATGGAGCTATCCAAACTCCAAGACATTTGAACTGGTGGATTTTCTGATAGCCCTGATAAGAAGGTGTATAAGGAATGATGGCTTACCTCAGAGGTTTTTTGCAAGGTTCTTGTATTTTTGATGGAACCACCTGAATGGTCATTGTTTTGGGATGATTGTTTGTCCACTGCTCTTAAACTATTATTTTTCCTGTAGTTGATTTTTGTCTCCATCATTGCTGACCATCCTACTGGTCTTTAGTCCATTTGTTTAGATTCATAGATAGTCCAAGGATGTTTAGAATTATGACCTTTTATGCCTTGCCAGTACCTTCTCAGTGACTATACCCCCTTTTTATAGGAGCACCACAACAGTCAATCCTTGAGTACATTTGTGAAAACTCATCCATCCATCTAAGTTATGTTTAAAGAAAAAATAGTATATTGTACTGCTTAACATGCAGTGGAAGTTAATTTCAGAGGCTAGGGAGGTGCTGCATTATAAACCTGTCCCTCCTCTGTGTTTTATGTATCTGTTGGTAGAGATCTAGGTTCATGATTCTAGTATTGTTGGAGCCATTGGACCCTATGACTGATAAAGTCATGGCATGGAAGTGACAGCTAACCAGAGACATCTACAGAGTTGTTTTGTGCCCTCACTTACATCTGCTGATGCAAGCAATGAGGATGCTTTTATTTAGGACCTAACCTCAGCCCTGGCAGCTGATGTGAGCACTTGGGTCCCCATGGGAATTGCTACTTCCTCCTTGTGCATTTGAATTCTCCCAGACATATAGTAATGAAGACATCACCAGATTGGTAAGCCAGGCCTATGACCCCAGTTAACAGTTGCAACTTCAGCACATGCAAACCTCATTTGATTGTGGTGAAGCAGCCATTTGGACCACCACTTCCTCCCATGAGCTAGTCAGCTGGACCACCATATCGTCCCATGGGATACTCAAGCTGGCACTCTTACCCCCCCCTTGCCTGCCCCCTCAATAGCTCTTTCAGTGTCTGACCTGGTATTTGAATTTTGGTCATTTTGGTCATAGTCAGGACATTATCCTGCTGCCCTACAGAGTTAGGCACACTGTTTTGATCACATCGTCAGAGTTGACACTACCAAGTGCACAAAGATCCAGAATACATATACTCTAAGGAACAGAGAGTGCATAAATGCTGCCACCAGAATAAGGCCCTGATCCAGGTGGTGACATTTACTGTGCTAATAAACATCTGACTGCACTCTCTAGAGAAGACAATATAATTTTTGGAAACATCTTGCTTTGAACAGTTTCATTACTGAGGCATGGAGACTGAAGTGGTCTGACTTGCAATATCGAGATGTAGCAAAGCTTTTTTTCTGTTTTATTCAGTATCTAATGGGACTCAGATGAAATATCTTACTGCTTGACTATTTAAGATGAGCACATGAAAATATGATCTTTTAAACATGATAAACCAAACAGGATTCTGACAAAAACTGCATTACATGGGGGCATATACCACATAACCCTCCCATGTACGTGTAAGGCCAGCAAAGCTTGAGGATGCATTCTGTTAGTCTCAGATCAAGAATCTTCACTGTATTATTTGTTAACCTGATGAATGAACACTGACTCAATTAACAATCGATGCAGTGAAGTCCCGTATGTTTGTAACTTAGTTTCTTATTTCCACCAGTGCTCTGTACAGCTGAGTGTAAAATCAGTTGATCAAACTATGGTACTTTCCTGCCAGATCAGCTGATAAAAACAACTTTTTTTCTTTTGTAATTTCTGGAAGAGTCAAATGACATTTATCATTTCAAATGAATGCCATTCAGCTGACTTATCAAAAACTGTCACCGTGTAACAAATAAATGGCGTGGGTTGGAGTATAGATCATTAGTTGCACACAAACCTAATACTGCTGCTGTAAGTATATATTTGGCATAAGCTGTGACGTCAATGTGATTTAAAGAATTATGGTGCTAAACTTGTAAAAAGGTATCATGCATTTACCAAGTTAGAAAAGCAAGCTTCCTTAAAAAACTGACAGTTTTGGTGGATATTTTTTCTTTGAGCTATGATTTTTAATCATCACTGTTGCCGTAACAAATTATGCTGTGATTGTTCATGGATGACTGTATTTATGCTTATTTATCACATGCTTTTAACACTGCCTCATTGTCAGTGAGTAACCATAGTCTGCAACATTAACGTAATAAAGTAATACACTGTTACAGTTAGGCTATGGAAAATAATCCCCTTGCCTTATGCTTATTTTTTTTCATATTCAGAATGCTTTTGGGATCAGATCCTTTTAGCTGTGAAAATGTTTCCATTCAAATAAAAAAAATTAGAATGTTATATTAAAAAGAATATATAAATAATGTATGAGAATAATAAAACGGAGATATCAGAATCTTAATTTGCACATGAGCCCCCCTTACCCCAATACACTGAGAATAATATGTTGCAATATGAAGGCACTGATAATTCTGATGTTAGAAACGGCAAATTGTTGTACATCTCAGGTGATATTCTCTATGTATTTCTGTGACAGAAAAAGTCTGTGATCCCTGCTCTGCTATGTAACAGACCATCTTGGTAGACACTTCAGACTGAAAGTTTAACCTTGAGACCAGCAGAAGGAAACTGAAAAAAATCAGATAACATGATTGTGAAAGTACTGCTGTATGAAATATATTTGTATGCTTTGCAGAGTCATAGGTGATACCTACATTTTTTTTCTATTATCTCAGTTCTCCACACATTATTGTTACTAAAATTATTTGGCTTTAACCTGAATATCCTGTCCCTTATAAGACATTCAACCATTCCAAGGGAATGCAACATATGGGGGAACTGCTGCAAAGCTGCATCTAGACCGCCCATAATGTAATATGTTACAGACTCATTTCTGAACCGTCATTGGCCAGCTTCATAGAAGAGCATATTTAGAAGCTGAATTGATAGGTTCATAGGTGTTTACTTGGCTAACGACCACAAGGGCCTTTTTAAGCATATTCATCCCAAATCTCTAACAAGTTCCAATACCCTTGATAAGTGTAAGCATGGGTCTGGGAGATGAACCATTTACAGGTTACCTCTGTCCATTAGAGACATAGGTGCCAAACCAGGGATGAATTTCCAGTTTCCCATCCAATTGTCCAAATTGCACTTGAATTGGATTAGGGAGGAACTCTGTTTCACATGGATAGGGAGCCTGTTCCATAGACGGGGTAGTCTCTGGGATACATACCTATCTCTTCAGCAGGTCTTATTTATACCACAGGCAAGGTTTAAGTCTTTAGAATGGGTAATCCTGGTGCTATTTGTTATGTGGATATGCAGGAGGTCCATCAGAGTGGGGTCTGACAATGCCCTGTATGCCAGGCATAGATCTCCCCTCAAAAGCCTGTAGGAGGCAGAATACAGGGATAGGGCCTTGAGGCAGTCTGCATAGGACATATTGCTTACGCCCTGTATTCTTTTAGTGAGGAACCTCTGTGGATGTTCCAGTTGTTGGATATGCCTGGTTAGGTACATACCAAAGGGTCTGATGAATGCCAAATACAGTGGAACAATGACTTCCTTGACTAAGATGACACACCTTTGTTTATAAGTTGCGCAACACAGAATGATTTCCTCACCACTGTAGACACATGATGATCAAAGGCTAGATTGCTATCTATGTGTGTCCCTAAGTCCCTGACTACTGTGTCAGCTCTAAGGGGTGTGTTGTCAATATGATAGTTACCAGGGATGAATGACTTCCCAAAGGATACTATTATGCATTTCTTGGCATTTAGTTTTAGTCCATGGCTCTGACTCCAGTTATTTGTCTGTATCAGCCCTTCCTGGAGAATATTTGTGCCAGTGTGAGGTTCAATGACAACTCCTAATTTGCAATCATCTGCAAATTTAGTCATTCAGAGACCACTGACATTGGCCTTGACTTCTGAGATGTAAATGCTAAAAAGGAGTGGTCCAAGGACTGATCCCTGAGAGACTCCACTTGTGAGTGGCCTCTTTGTAGAGGTGGACTCCCCAATTCTAATTTCCTGGGTCCTGTCTGTGAGCCAGTTGGCTATCCACCGGTTGATATATGGGTTTGTACCTAACCTCCTGAATTTGTCAACAATACCCGAGTGGGGTATTGTGTCAAATGCCTTGATCAGGTCAAGGTAGGCAGTGTGAACGACTTTGCCCACATCCATTGCTTTGGTGACCTTCTTGAAGAAGTCCACTAGGTTGAGTAGACATAATCTGCCCTTGATGAAAGCAAACTGGGTAGGGTCCAGTGTCTGGAGGTTTACTATATTTCTATTGATCATCTCCATGATAGTTTGTTCCATGGCTTTACATATAAGACTAGTGAGACTTATGGGTCTGTAGTTTCCAGGGTCTGTCGGGGTCTATATTAGAACACCGAACATTTAAAATGTTGAGTGTTCTAATATCGATCCGTTTTCAGTGAACATTGAAAATATCAAAGAAACAGAAACCCAATTTTTTTCCTAGTGAAAGAATTTGGTTGTCCGTTTCTGTTTCTTCGGTATTTTCAGCGCTCTGGTGGAAAGTTACAGTTCTGGTTCAGGTACGTGTGCGATTGAGTGCGGGTTAGGTTAGTTAGAGTTAGTTTGCGGGTTAGGTATGTGTGCGATTGTGTGGGCATGAGGGTTAGGGTGGGTTAGGTGAGTTAGGGTTAGGGCACGGGTTAGGTATGTGTGCGATTGTGGATGTGAGGGTTAGGGTGGGGTGAGTGAGTTAGGGGTAGGGTGCGGGTGAGGTGAGTGCACGATTGTGACGGATCTTAGGGTTAGGGTTTGGGTAAAGGTAAGTGGATAGTTAGTGGTGTGTGTATAGTTTAGTGTAGGGTTAGGGGTTGGAACAGCAAATTTTTTCCCTAGGAAAAAATTTGCTGTTCTGAATGTTCGATGTTTAGTATTTTCAATTGGTAGAGTTCGATATTAGAACACTTGACATTTTGACATTTTGAATGTTCAGTGTTCTAATATAGACCCGTCTGACGATGGCCCACCTTTGTGCAGAGGGATGATTGTTGCCTTTCTCCATCCGTGAGACACAAAAGCTGTTTGGAGGCTGCAGTTAAACAGTAATTTCAGAGGCCCTGATAGGTCATGTTTCATGCTGTTAAGAAGGCATCCTAGGATATTGTCTGGGCCCATTGATGCAGTCTTCTTGGTCTTAGAGAGAGCATTAAGGACCTGTTCCCTAATGATAGTAGGGGGAGTTATATTTAATGATATTTCGTAAGGGAAGGTTGAGGGGGAGAGAGAGGTAAAGTTGGAGCTGAATTTATCAGCCAGGAGGTTTGCTATATCTTCAGGCTCAGTATAGGTGGCTGCATTTACAGTGAGCTCTGCACACAACTGTGTATTGCCTTTAAGGCTGCAGACATAGCTAAATAATGCTTTGTGGTTGTCCTTGGCCTGGGAGGCCAAACATACCTCAAATTTGGTTTTGGTAGACTTTATTTGTCCTCTGAGTTGCTTGTTTAGTTTGAAGAGAGTGCTTTTATCCTGCTGGGTGCTGCACCTTCTAATTTTTGCCATGATTTTCTTCCTCCTGTTATACATCTGAGTGATTTTGTGATTCTACCAGGGTGGCTTGTTTTATGAGGTAGTTCTATACTTCTTCCTGGTGGGTACAGTTGCCTCTATGCAGCTATTAACATGCCTGTACAGGGTTTCTGTGAAGAGTTCTGCATAGGCAGAAGTGTACTTAGGGTTTATGGGAGCTTGACATTTTGCCATGTTCTCACTTAACAGCAGGAGGTTAGCCTTAGAATAGTTCCTGAATATTCCAGGTTTAGCTGGGGTCCAGGTTTTATTTTTACTTCAAAGCAGACCATTTTGTGGTCTGACTTTACCAGGGAAGGCATTACAGTAGGGGGTGTGCAATAGTCTCTCATATTAGTGAGGACCAGATCCAGTATGGTTGCACCCCTGGTTGGTGTATTGACTATCTGGTCCAGGGAGTTTTTGTTTACAAAATCCAGGAATCTCTGTGCATATACATTTGGTGTCGTATAGGATTCCCAGTTAATAGTGAGGTAATTAAAGTCACCCATGAATATGGCATTAGATTGGATGGTTAGTGTTTCTAATAAGTTTGAATACATGATATGGGTTTCCTGGATCATAGAGGAGGATCTATAGCTTGCAAAGAAGTGGTATTGGATTTTACCTACGGTGATTTAAACATGGATCAGGTCAACTGCATTGTCCTGTTTGACCAGCTTTGAAGTATATTTATTTTTGATGTAAATAGAGACACCTCCATCTTTAGTCCCTGCCTGTGAAGTAGCTGGCCTAAATATGTGGAAGGCATTATAACTTTGCAGTGTTGGTGTGCTCTCAGGCTTTAAACCATGTCTTAGTGCCCACACAGACATCAGCATTCTTTAGGGTAAAGAGAGTTTCTAGGGAGTGGAGTTTTTTGTTTAGACTCCTAGTATTGAGCAGTAATACCTTTAAATTTTCTTGGTTTTGGTTTGCTATGTCGGAAGTACTTTCAGTTTGGCATTGCCTAAAAAAGGCACTATGCTCTAGGTTTTTCTTTTGTATTGACTTTCATGTATCTAATGCTGTCAGAAATTTGAATCATGAATTTATTTATTGCTTCTTGTACAGTTCTTTTCTTGAAATAAAGTGGATAGTTGTCAGATGCGACCAACCAGCCAGCATTTCTTTTACCAGGAATATTTGTGGGCTATAGTGAAATCTGTTTGCTCTTTGCCCCATTCCTCAGGTTTATGTCCATGCCTCATACTTCTTATTTGTACAGATTTTTGCAGAATGTCCACATTTCTGCCTCATATTTTTAGTCTGGTCATTATAAAATGTGCAGCTTTCTGCCCTCTAAATGACATATATTTGAATTTAGACTTCATAGCCTTGAGAAAGTGCATGCTAACACAAATCCTCTTATTCTAGCAACTTCCTAAGTTTGAGTATGCTTTAAAATCTGTCCCTGTTTTTGGGCCTTTATTTCCCCCATTATTTTAGACTTTGCCCAGATTTCTTGCACTAAGCTTGAGAGGTATTATCCTCCCTGTTTGTATTATGGAGCTGTGCTTCTGTTACAGAAGAAGCAACAAGTTGGCTGGTTGGTTTAAAAACAACAGTGGGGGCTAGATGGGTGGAGATGTAAAATATGGGCAGACTAAGTCCACACACAAACAGAGGTATTACAGAGCATATGTTTGTTTCTTGTAAGAGATAGGCTCCAGTTCAAATGATGTGTGTATATGTTTGTGTGTGTGTGTGTGTGTGTGTGTGTGTGTGTTGTCACTCGGCAGGTCAGGATAAAACAAACGAACATCATGGGTTCTTGTTCAAGCAGATTTATTGTATACACACACATTATAAATGAAGGTAAGTAACTTTAACTTATAAACAGATTAGCTATTATGAACATGGATGCTAACATTCTAGCTGCCCCTTCAAAATGACACTGAAGCCAACACGTGTTGGTATTTATATGCACACACAGATCTTGGAAATGCTTCTTAAAGGTACAACACACCTGTTATTCTACATCCTCCCACTTTGAGAAAATGAGTTAGACATTGTCACTAACATTAATGAATATGCAATTTACACAGAAATGATTTTCATAATGCAGTTATAAAAAGCTACATACATATATACAACTATGTCCAAGTTGCTGTGCATTTCACACTAGGCTTTGAAATGCAACCATATTGTATGACATAAAATTTGGGATCTGGTTTAGCAACGGGGATTGTCTCTGCTGACTGTTCATTCTTAGAAACACTGGAATCATTTGGCAGAATAGTATCACGAGTCAAGACAAGTTCTAGAACAGGAATATCATCTGGATTGCCCTAAGAATTAGTGTCTTTATCACAGGTACGATACTGCAACATCAATTCTGCTATAGGAAGAAGATGTCTGTGATTTCTCCTGTACTCCACACCCTCAGATTTAACAAAACAGGATCTTGGCTCTGCATAAATACTCGTTACTTGACCAATCTGGTCAAAACCTTTTTGCTGTTTGTATCCTCACTGTCGCTCCTTTTTTCAGTGGACGAAGAAATCTGCTTGACTTGTTATAGCTGGATATTTGGAAAGAACACTTTCTAGATAACTGAGTTTTGATTGTTTGGCTGTTCTTTGATTTAGGCCTCAATAAACTAGAACTGATAGGCAATGTTGTTCTGGTTTGCCTAGATAGAAGTCTTTGAGCAGGTGAGCCAAGTATATCATCATGGTTTATATTTCTGAGACTAAGTTCAAAAAACATTGGTATTATCACACTTTGACTTCTCAAGTAATTACTTTGCACTCTGTACTGCACGTTCAGCAAGTCTGTTCAATTGCAGATACTATGGACTACTAGTAACATGTATGAAGTCCCATTCTCTGCCAAATTTCTGAAACAATTGACTGGTGAATTGCATACCATTGTCAGAGATTAATTTCTGTGGACTGCCATGGATTGAGAAATGGTGGTTCAACTTAGTAATGACTGTAGTAGAAGTTAGATTAGATAGTAAATCGATCTCAAACCTATTTGAATAAGAGTCTACCAGTAGTAAGTAATGTTGATTGTTCCACTCGAATATGTCAGTACTACAATAGACCAAGGTAGATCAGGAATTTTACATAGCGGAAGTGGCTCTCTTTGCAAATGCGCTTTAGTACTATTACATACTGAACAGGAAGAAAGTACTCTATTAATGTCTTTTGCTAGAAAAGTCCAAAATACTAGTCCTCTCACTCTTCTCTTAGTAGATTGAGAACCCGGGTGAACACGATGCAAAATCTGGATATATTCTTGTTGTAAGGAAGCAGGAACAACAATTTTAGAACCTTTGAAAATAATGCCATCTTCCATCAACAACTCATCTCTGTAAGGAAAGTAAGATTACACTTCTGTTGGTACACTTGATTGCTATGACGGCCATCTAACATTGATATAGTGAGTGAGCTTTTGCAAAACTGCATCAGTCATTCTATGATTTCTTAGCTCTTCAAGTCTTGTGGTAGAAAAATGATGCACTTCCGTGACATCAAAGTCAGAATTCTCTATATCAAGCTGTTCTATTGTATTTCTGGGCAATCTGGATAAGGTATCAGCCAGATAAAGAAGTTTGCCTTTCATATAGACCATTTTGTTGTTGTACTTTGCAATCTGAGCATCATTCTTTGTAATCTCACACTCGAGCTAAATGCATAGGCTTTTTTAATATAATAACCAAAGGTTGATGATAAGTTTCATTCTGGATTTCTCGACCATAGATATAATCATGAAATTTGGAACATGCAAACACTATTGCCAAAAGTTCTTTCTCAGTTTGAGCATACTACTGCATCTCAGTCTGGGAAAGTGTTCTAGATGCTTAGGTTACTGGCCTGCCTTCTTGAAGAATAACTGCACCTAAACCAAATTTTGAAGCATTGCAGGAAAGAGTTACTGGTTTGTTGACATCATAGTATCTTAATGTTGGGGGGGGGGGTAGCATTTTCTGCTTAAGAACTTCAAATGCTCTCTGGTTCTGGTCTAGCCATGAGTAAGTAAATATTTTCCATGTCTGCTCTCTCAAATGTGCTGTCAACTCATTGAAGTCTAGTATAAACTTGCCTGAGTAATTGACTATACCAAGAAAACGTTTTAGAGCTTGCACATTGTCTGGTGCTGACATTGCAAGAATGGCTGCTTGCTTGGACAGGTATGGTCTCAAGCCAATATGTGTAAACAAATGACCTACATATGTAACTTCTGGTAGTCTGAGTTTGCACTTCAGAGGATTGAGCTTTAAGTTCATTTCACTTGCTCTGTCTAGAACTCTCTTAAGATTTCTGTCATGCTGTACCTCACCATTGCCTCCAATCAATATATCATCTACTATTATGGCACATGGATAACCCCCCACAAAAATGTGCTCCATTGCACACTGAAAAACTTTACTTGCAGAACTTATTCCAAACGGCATCCTGAGGAATCTATATTTTCCAAATGAGATACTGAATGTAGTCAGTAATGAAGATTTGTGCTCAAGTATCACTTGCGAAAATGAACTCTTTGCATCTAAAACAGAAAAAACAATGGCATTCAGTATCAGGGCTGCAACCTTTTTGAATTTACACATGAGATGATGTGGTCTCTTTAATGCTTTATTCAAATATTTTGGGTCAATACATATTCTGATTTCATCTGAGCCTTTTTTATGAGCTGCTACCGTGGACGATATCCATTTGGCAGGTTCTGTAACTGGATAAGCACCTTGTTGTACCATTTTGTCCAACTGATCTTTGACCTTATGCTGCATAGCTATTAGAACTCTTCTTGCTGGTCTGACCACTGGACTGAATTCTGGGTCTAATTTCATGGAATACACAACTGGAAGTTTGCCCAACTTGTCATCGAAAACATCAGCATACTTTGAAAAAATAGTATTGGTGAAGCTGGAACTAGGACATGTGCTTATCTGATGAACTTCTTTGGTAAAAGAAAGCAGATTCATTTTCAAACTGTCTCTGAGACCCAATAATGACTGCACAGGTCTTCGAACCACATAGAACAATAGGCTATAAGTTCTTGGCCACATAACATGAAAGCAATACTGAGCCTTTGGTTTAAATTTCTTCTCCTTCATAAGCAGCAAGTTTCACACTACTAGTCACATTTAGTTGTTCACCAGCTCTGACCCTTCCAAAAGTATCTGTAGACATGGCATTACACTTTGAACCAGTGTCTACTTTAAGCTCGGTGGATTTACCATTGATCCGGACAGTACAAAACACATTTCTTGTCAATAAATCTACTGCATCAATCTTTTCACCAATTATTGATACATCATCTGCACAGAAAGCAGACTGTTGTGGGTCTGTTTGATTAACTTACTTTTTGGAGTAACCCTTCTTTGCAACTGTGTGAGGCTTACTAGATTTACAAAATCTTTGGAAATGGTTACATTTCTTACACTTGTAACATTGCTGACCAAATGCTATGCAATTTTCTCTTTTGGACTCATGGTTGGCACCACAATTGCAACAGTTAACAATAAAGCTTGATTTGGGTTTTGCTGATTCAGTCTTTTGCTGTACTGAGCAATGTCTGTTTTGCACTAGGTACCCTTAGTTTTCCACTGAGCATGCTCGTTTAACTGAACTGTTCTTGAAATGTGCTAGAAGACTATGGGTTTTATCTAGAAGTCCCATAGGGGCTGCTGTTGCCACATGCTTAGGCCTGCTTTTGCCTGTCACATGTTGCATGCTATCTACATGAGCTCTGGAGCATACTGAAACCATTCTCTTATTACTAGCAAGCATATTTGTGTGCCTATCTGTAACTTCATAAATCTGACAAATCTCAGTGGCTATACTCAGCATTAAATCACTGTCATGAAGCAAAATCTTTGTCACAGCAGTATTATTAATACCACACACGAGTCTGTCCTTTATTAACTCATCCTTTAAATCACCAAACCTACACATTTTAGTTTTGTTTCTCAGGTCAGTAATATAAGCTGCAAAAGTTTCCTCTTGCTTTTGATTTATTGTGTAAAACAAATGTCTCACTAGTGTAACATTAGTCTGAGGGTTACACATCTCTCTGAATTTGCACTTTAAACACTCAGGGTGTTCCCTTGATTCAGCCTGCACAACAACACAATGAGTTTCTACTTCACCTTCACAAACTGCTAGTGCATGGACAAATGAGCGGTCCCTTTCAATGGCTTCTGACCCTGCTAGTTCAGCAAAATGAATGCCCTGGTACATGCATCTTTATCAGAATAAGCTGCTTGTATAAATATATTGTATTCTTGCTCAACTGTTCTCCAGTTCTCTGCAATGTTCTGATCAAACACAAGTGGTTGTGGCTTGCAAAATCCAGCTGCCATATTGACATATCTCAGTGAAAACTCTTGCAAATATGCACGGACATACACACTTGTACATACACATATACATTTGCTTGAAATTTATGCCAGTACTTGTAACAACACAAAGAGCCTTTGCATAACTGAATTACATGTGCTTGAAATTTATGCCAGTACTTGTAACAACGCAATGAGCCTTTGTATAACTGAATTTCACAAAATAAGTTTCCTGGGCACTGCAAAACTTTGAAATCTCTTTACTGTAAAGCCACTTGCCTTGAAATTATTTTGCTATACGAGCCATTTATCTTGTAAAGGCAATAATGCTAAAGTCATTTATCGTCATTTTAAGAAACATTTCAAACAACTGCACAGTGCAAATAAACTGAGCAATAGAAGCTGAGGGCAAGAAATATTTGAAAGTAACTGTACTTTGCAAATACACTATCTCAAAGCAATGGCACTTTATGAATGAACTGTCTCGAAGCAATTGCACCTTGCGAATAAGCTGTCTCGGAGTAATGGCACTCTGTGAGTAAACTGTTTCAAAGTAATGGCACTTTACGAAGAAACTGTTTTGAAGTAATGGCGCTTTGCGAATAAACTGTTTTGAAGTAATGGCACTTTGTGAATAAACTGTTTCGCAGTAATTGCACTTTGCGAATAAACAGTAAACAGCACACTGGAACTTCCCCAAAATGGCTACTCTTTGCCAAACAATTCTGTACAGTGCAAGAGACACTTTGTAATGGCGCCCTCTGTGAACAGACATACCCAGGCTGAAGAAACTTTCTGAAATGGCTTCACTTGACTGCACTTCACAAAATAGTTGCACTTTGCACACAACAAACTCTTCAGAATAAATGCACAGTAATAAGCACACAGTGTAAGCACTTTAGATACTTCAAACAACTCTAGTTATGTTATTCAAGGCTTCAGTCAATGCAAAGTAATAATCTGTACCAAACACAGTAATTCACCCAAATCACATGCTGTCACCTTTGCTTTATTTATACTCAATGCACCCTTTTCTGCCCTTTCTATTGTAGTTGTTTTGCTCATTGAATGTGCCCTTTATGCCCTTTTACTATATTCATTTTGCTCATTTAATCTCTTTTCATGCCCATTATACTTTCTAGTGCTTATTTTAACTCTAAACACATTTGTTTTACGATTCTGAAGCAATTCTGAACCCTTTACATACTTTTCTAATGCTCATTTTATCAAATAACTCGGTTTCAAACATTTCGTCTGATTAATGAGCTCTTTTCTACTTCTCGATTGCTTAACTCATACACTCCAATGCAGCTCAGGACATTTGCACTGCAACTGCCAATGGGCAGAGCCTAAGCCTTTTTACAGAATCAAATTATGCCCTCAAATTTCAAACAAATGTTCATATTTCTGGAAACATAGGGGTTATGAAAGAAGTGTAAATGGCAAACTCTTCAGCAGAAACTATTTTTATAGTGGTAGTATTCTTTAGGTTATAGGTCTTTATAAGTCACAGTAAACACAGTAACTATTATATTTGTAATATTTTGTAAATAAATTAATATCGCAGCAACCACTCAAGTTACATACATACTGTCAGAAACATTTTATTCATCTAGCTGAGAGCTTTCATATAAGGCTAAGGAGTACTGTCTGTGTACTTGATTCTTGAAATATTTAGAAAAATGTGAAAATTATAGCTATATAAATCAATATAATAAAAACAACAGTTAATATCTATTTAATTGCACTAGACAGAGGTAAAATATTAATGCAGTTGAGTTTGCCATTGTGTAAGCTTTAAGATGAAATTGTTTAAAATCTTGTACATAGCATGGTTTTGGAATTATTGATGCAAATATGAACAAGCAATATTTGACACCTAGCGGCATCAGTAGGAATTAATTACAGATGCACCTGGAAGCGGCACTCGGATTTAATGAGTTATTAATAAATGTTTATGTACTATTCGTTTGCTTAACAATACTTTTTGTGCCCTTGTAATGCTCTGTTTAACCTCTTTCAATAAACA
This sequence comes from Protopterus annectens, assembly GCF_019279795.1. Classification (NCBI taxonomy): domain Eukaryota; kingdom Metazoa; phylum Chordata; order Ceratodontiformes; family Protopteridae; genus Protopterus; species Protopterus annectens. Next base: position 1,491,171,827 of record NC_056732.1, read on the forward strand.
AATCATTTGTGTGTATTCTCTTTTACCTTTGACTTGTTTCTGGCCCTTTTTTTTTCTCTCGGTTCTTTTAGCTTGCCTTTGCCATTATCTCTACACCTTGTGGCTCTGAAGAATGATCTTTGCCATCCTGGTTCTGACACCATGTCACTCACCAGGTCAGGATTAAACAGGCAAGCATTGTGGGTTCTTGTTCAAGCAGCTTTATTGTATGCAAACACATCATAAATGAGGTTAAGTAACTTTAACTTATAAACAGATTAGCTATCATGCACATAGATGTTAACATTCTGGCTGCACCTTCAAAATGGCACTGAAGCCAACACTTGTTGGTATTTATATGCACACACAGATCTTGGAAATGCTTCTTTAAGGTACAACATACCTGTTATTCCACATGTGTGTTGGACATTTGGCCTACAATTGCAGAAGGATGATACTGATTTGCATCACGGGTGACCCAGGTTCAGGACAGAGCTCAGGTGTTTTGAAGTTTTACCTGCTATGTGTTGTTTTTTTGGACACGATAATGAATCTACCCCAATCTGAGTGACAAACGGCAGATGCCAGGGACATACCCAGGAAGGGACAGAAAAGTGAAGGGTGCATATGGGATGTTTTGTGCTGATATTCAGTAACATATGCTGTTCCTGTCAGCCTCATTTATATTTCTCATTTAAAGATAAAAGCAATACTCTTTTTTGAAAGATGTCAGTCCAGGGGAAATTCCCATTGGCTAAGATACATGACTTTATACCTGAACATATTAAGATCAAAGCCCGCTGATATAGTTTATGAGGGGTTTTATCTCCCACCTCCAAATAAAATGCATGAATTTTGAACCCATTTTTTTAATTAAAGTAAATTCATGATTGTTTCATTGGGATCATTGAAGCTGTTCTCCCTATCTCTCAATGAAGATATATTAAAAAAGTGCCTTTCAAGAAGTACTCTTGTTGGGTGTGGCCTGAAGAAGTATTCTTGTTGGTTATGGTCTGCTGGCAGATATCTCATTTAGATCATGAGAAAGGAACAGATAAGGGAATTACTGTGGTATGGTGCAGTGGAGGAGGCTGTTGATGATTCCTACAAATTGGGCTAGGAGGAAAAAATATACATTCATCCATCTGTACATTTTATAAACCACTTACACTGATGAGTGTCACTGTGGTAGCAATATGAGCACAGAAGGCCAGACTTCTCTACCCCTGCAATAGTCTTCAGCTCCTCTTGGGGGGTGCCCAGATATTCTGAGGTTAGCTGAGAGATATAATTTCTCCAGCATGTCCTGGTTCTACTTCATGGCCTCTTCCTTGTGTGTTGTAGCTGGTACACCTCATTGGGAGGAACATCCTCATTAGGTATGCAAGCTTCCTTAACTGAGTCTTCTTGTTTCAGAGAAAAAATGGATCTAGTCCAAGATTCTCCCAGATTACTGAGGTCCACACTCTGTCCCAGAGAGTAAGTGTGGCAACCTCATTTCTCCCACTTGTATCTGTGATCACATCCTTTCAGTCACTACCCAAAGCCTATGTCCATAGGTGCGGATCAGGACACTGACTGATGAATTGTATGCTTCATCCTATGACTGAGCTCCCACTTTACAACCATTGAGTGGTACGACATCTGCAGTGCTCCTGCAGCTGCACCCATTTACTGGTCAGCCTCTGAACCTATTCTACTCTCACTTGTAAAATTCTTAGACTTCTCTGCTTGTGCTGTCTGCTTCTCCTTACCTGCAGAGAGCAATTCCCTTCTTTCTATAATCAGATCAAAACTTCGGACTTAACAGTGCTGATTTTCATTCCGTCTGCTTCACACTCAGCAGTGACCTGCACCATTGCACACAGTAGATAAGAGACACTTAAGGCCAAGAGGTCAACTTCATTTCTAAACAATGAAGATGCAACCCTGATGTCCACAAGCCTGATAGTATCCAGCTCATGGCTATGCACTGATATTCTGTCCACAAAAATCAGAGACAAGAAGGGAGCAAAGCACATCCGTGTCAGAAAACTTGAGCATATGATGATGATATGGGCTCAGCAGTTCTGACTCCATAAATAAAGCAAATTACATGAAACAGCAGGCCTGGAAAACAATACAGTTATGAATCCTCCCAGATGGCATCCAGGGGGTATTTAGTCATATGCATTTTCCATGTGCGCAAAACATGTGTAGGCAGGATTGGAAAATTCGCACAACTATTCCAATATCTGTTCAAAGGAAAGAGTTGATTCATTGTTTGTTGGTCAGCATAGAAACCACATTGTTCCTCTTCTATTAGCCTTTTCAACACCTTAGTATAGAATTTCTAGTGAGTCTGAGGAGAATGATCACTTTATATCTGAAGCCACCCTCCTGTCCTCCTTTTTAAAAATGGGGACTAAGACTCCAGTTTGCCAGTCCAGTGGTACTGTCCCTTCTTTCCATACAAAACTGAAAAACATATAAACCTTGACACCCCAACAATAGTTGGGTACCTGCAGCATTTCCTGCTGGATTTCATCCACTACAGTAGTCTGGCTATTATGGAGTTGTTTAATCACTACAGTGACCTCAGCTATAAAAATGGATCCAATCTCAGCCGCACATTTGGGCACTTCCACCTCAATGAAGGGCATGTCCACCGGACTGAGGAGTTCTTCAATGTGTATCATCCAACTAACTTGAGGTCAATTCTTCTTCACCCTTTCTGAAAATAGCCTGCACAATGCCCTACCCAGAGGTTTAGCAGAACTTCCTTGACACCATCTGAAAATCACTCTCCCTGACCTTACCAAACTCTTCCTGCACCTAGGGTCTTCAAATTATTGACTGCCACAGTGTCTACCTCCCCGGCCTGTCAATACCTATCTCTTAAATCTGGACCCCCCCCACACAAACATTTCAAGAAAGGCTTTGATTTTTTTAACCTGACAGGTTACAGACCGATGATAGAAAAAAAAATCATAAAATTAAATAATATTCTAGCTAGGCCTGGTGTGGCCCATCAATAATATAAGAGTGTTAAATATCTCATAATATGCATTATAAAGAACATTAATTAGATATTCTACAGCAAATTATGGTAAGCAAGATGAGTTAATTATTCCAAATCCATATGACCTGGTGGATCAACATCATGCACCATAATTGAGTTTACAGAGAAGGCATTATGTAAATGTTCTGCTGTAAGGTCTGAGACTGAACTTTTTATCTGATTATTTACTCGCATTATGTCTGATCCTTATTTGTATCCTTTCCTAGTTATCCTGCGTCATCCTTTCTGCTCTAATTAAGTTCTTCTCTCCTAATTGTAATGAGGGATACATTCCTAAAGCTGAGTTAGAGGACCATTAGGGGGCTAATTAGCTTTTCTGTAGACCTGACATAGGAAGAAACACTTCCCTGCAGTGCCTTTTTGGAGTTATAGTGTTTACATGCATCAACAAAATGACTAATTCCATAAGGTTTCCAAGGCTGACATGGTGATTTTTATTGCAATAGGTTACTCTTTACCTACTGTTTGTACAGGATAAGCCCTGCAGTAGATATGCACATGCTTGTCTCTTATTATAGAACCGGCCAATGGCTACTTCGTCCCACTCCTACTAGCTAGCACTCCAGTACTGGAGTCTGGATGTGAAGCTCTGGTTAGTGATAAATTAGTCAGACCCACAAACTAATTATTTCAAGTGAAAGTTAACAGATATAGCCCTGATCTGTCAGTAAATAATATTCATTCTATTCTAATGTATGGACTGCAGCTAAATAGAGCACTGTGATTAAGGAACAATATCAGTTAAATGAGATCCCAGTTCAGCTCTACTCTAGCTCAAGAACTGATCTTAACAACGCTTCATTCTTGAGGTGAATTTCTTAGTATCCACATCTCGAATACATAATAAGTAGGTTATGATCAGACACCTGATCATAATCCCCTATGTTAAAGTTTCAGTCTCTGCATAAATAACCCAGTAGTTGTGTGTTGTGTTGCTCATCCAAAATATTATTCCACAATTCTCATTTTTTCTATGTAATTTGCTCCTACCCTTTTCTGAAGATCCCACTTCCAGTTCTTTTATCTGTGTTACTATATTCACCACTTTTAGTATGGCTGCTTTAGACTTTATTTATTTATGTATTTATTTCAGTTTGGTGACCGGGGGGTGGTGGAGGCCCAGGGAGAAAAGCTCCAACATTACATAGTAAAACATTAGATATTAGATACAGTTACAATTCATGATACAGGTAAATAAGATAAGCAAAAATACAGTTGATATGGAGGGTGTAGATATATTAAAAAATAGAGACATAAATAGGTAAATTGGTAAGGCTTCACATTACATAGTAGACATTGAATTTGTGGATTAAAGTTACCATTCAAAATTCAGACATGAACTGGTACATTAGCAAAGCTACACTTTACATAGTAATCATTAACTATTCAGATAAAGTACCCCTCAGGATGCAGATACATAAGATAAGCAAGTTATAGTAGCTATTGAGGGTGCAGACACTTTTTAGAACACAGACATGAAATGGTGCAGATACTTTGCAGAACAGAGACATGAACTGGTACATTAGTAATTTAGAATATAAGTCACATGTTGAAAGGAAAAAAGTCCAATGTTTGTATAGAAAATGTGTCTTGTTTGGGTGTCAGAACAGGTACAAATGTAGGGAGGGGAGAACAGGGAAAGAAAACTAGATACAATTTGTACAAAATGTACAAGAAATAATGCTGAAGAGTGAGTCATTTCTAGAGGTATTAAGGAGTCATTTCTAGAGGTGTTAAGTAGTAGGCAAAGGGGAAGTAGGGAAAATATGATTTAAAGTTGGGCGAGAAGAAGGCTAGGTGGGTAAAGTGCAATTGCAATTCCAGTTAGAGAAAAAGTAGGAATGGAGATGTGATTTGAAGTTTTAGTGTTTTCAATAGTTCGTAGAGAAGGAGGGAGAGAGTTCCATTTTTTAGCTAGGGAGAAGGAAAGGAGGTGCCATCCAGCAGGGCGGGTTGGTTTGTAGACTGTGAGAAAGTTTAGGTGAGAAGATCTAAGTGGCCTGTTAGGGGTGTAAGGTTGTAGGATGTTGAAAAGAGCAGGGAATATGGTAGGGTTAAAGAATAGGTTATGGACAGTAGTAAGTTGGAGGTAGTCAAGATGGTTGGGAAGTTCTAGCCAGTTAAGTAAGTGGTGGGCAGAGCAATGGTGGCAGGAGTGTTTGGCTTTTATGGCAAACTTGGAGATTTTATTGTAACAGCTTTCCATTTTGGAAGAGATGGAGGCAGATAGGTTAGTTAGTATGGGTGCACCATACATTAGAGAGGGAAGAAGGTAGGTGGTGGCAAGGGTTTGTCTAGTAGAAGTAGTGAGATAGTGGATGTTTCTATATAGTAGACTGAGTTTTTGATGGGTTTTCTTGATGTTTAGTTGAATACGTGTGTCAAATTTTAGGTGTTCATCTATATTGACCCCAAGTTGTTTAGCATAGGGAAGAATTTCTATAGTAGAATTGTTGTGGCATCTGATTTGGAAAGAATTTTTATCAAGTGAGCAGGATTTTGAAGGAGTGAAGAGTAGTATTTTAGATTTGTTAGTGTTTAGAGATAGATGTTTTGCAACATCCAGTCCTCAGTGGCAGAGAAGGCAGTTTGTGTGTAAGATTGAAGTTCTGGGAGGTTGGTGGCACTGCAGATTAAAGTGGAGTCATCAGCATATTGTACTATTTTAGTATTTGGGATGGCCGAGTGGAAGTCATTGACAAAGATCTTAAACAGTATAAGGCCAAGAATAGATCCTTGGGGAACTCCAGTAGGGGTGTGAAGGAAGTCAGAGGTGCCTTTCTTCCATTTTACAGCTTGAGATATACCAGATAGATAACTTGAAGACCAGGACAGGGAATTGTGAGAAAGGTTAAGATTAGCAAGATGGCTGAGAAGATGAGTATGGGAGATAGTGTCGAAAGCTTTGGAGAGGTCTAGTAGAACTGTAGAAATGATATTTCCAGAGCGGCTTTTGTTCTAGATTCTACTAAAAACTCTACTAGTGCTGGTCTTTCACTTAGGATTCCCCTATTCCTTTCCCTTTGTATATACTCTGATATCAATCCTTGATAGGGAAGACAGTATCAAGCCTGCAGTCCAAATGTGTTCTTGGACTCTTTCTGTTCTATTACCTTTCCCTCTGGAATTATGTGCTCCCAATACCTTAGTTTCTTTGCCAGTTTTCTCCAGTAGATTTTAGCTCCCTCTAGCCTATTCTTTGTACCCCTAATTGCAATAATCCTATCGGCAGAATCTCCTTGATCCATTCCCATGTCAGCTTAGTCCTTAGAATATTTTCTTCTACTTTATTACTATAATATTCTGTATGGTTATTGTTATTCTCTTTAAGGATCTGCATCCAACATTCCAGTCTTCTCATTATTTCTTGAGCCCCCTCCCACTCCCATTTTCACCATCATCCCTTTCCATTTTATATTACAGCTTTCTGCTTGTTCTCTGTATGGGAGCCTTAACTGTGAAGCTCTGAAATACCCCTTCAAATCAGGTAATCCAAAACCACCTTGTTCTTTTGGAAGGATCATCTTATCTCTCTTGTCCTCTTCCCCTCCCAGATAAAATCCTTGAACCCTTTATTAATTATTACCCATAACTTTTCTACTGGTTCATAATAATATGCTTGAACTGTATATAAAACTGTTGGTATCTTGCTATACACATACATAAAATAGAGCTTCCAGTTTCTCAGGTTTTGTATTATCTTTTGCTTAGTCTCTTCCCACATATCCTTAGCTGCCATAACAGAATACTTTTAAACCCATACTCCTAAGTACTTCATTTTATCATGTCACCATAAATATGGGTATTACTGAACCAATTTGTATGTGAGTATATAGTTTACAGCTATTGTCTTTGTTAAGTTTGTATCCTGAAAAGGCATGAAACTGACTCAGAATGTTCCACAACACTGAAATATCCTTTTCTGGTTTTATCAGGTACAAAATAATATAATCTGCAAATAAAGTCAAACTTCTCTTGATTGCCATATGAATTATATCCTCATTTTCTTTGTCAATGATTCTAGATATAAGAAAGATGAAAAGAATGCCCCTGCCAAGTTCCTCTGTTCAAACAGAACTTATCAGAGAGGACCCCCACTTTAATTTTCAGCTCTGATCCCTCATATAGCCTGCTAATTAAACTTAATATTGTGTCAGGGAATCCAAATGCTTCCGTTACCCTACTCTAAAATCCCAGCTTACTCTGTTGAATGTTTTCTGTGCATTAATATCCAACAACAACAGTAGTCTTTTCTACATTTACATTCTACATTCTGCCTCCATCTGGCTCATCATTTTTCTTTTAATGTCGCCAAATGTTTGCTTCCCCTCCACAAAACCACATTGATCTATATCTATCAATTATGGCATCACATTTGCCATTCTTTTAGTCATATAGACATTAACATGTTATAAACTTGGTTTAGAATCAAAATGGACCTATATGAAGCTGGATCTGATGGGTCTTTACCATATTTAAGTATTATAGCCACCATAGCTTTCTTCTAGGATGTTGGTGCTTCTCCTCGTTTTAAAATACTGTTACAAAACATTCCAGATCTTTATTACTTTCTTCTATCCTAGCTTCCAAACTTACATAGGAATGCCATCTATTCCAGGAGACTTTCCTGTAGATTGGTTATATATCACCATTTTTATCTCCTCTCCACCTATCCTAAGTGTTAATAGCTGAGCCTTATCTACCTCTAACCTTGGCATATTTAATTCTTCCATAAACATATCCATTTATACTTTGTCTTGATTTCTACATTTTTCTGCTTTATACAAATTGTGATGTTCCCTCCTCTGGGCATGTAATCAAAGAGCCTGAATCCTTACCACTGACACTGGAGAGGGATGTTCACTTGGAACAAAGATATATACATACAGTATTTCCAGATGTAGCTCTCTGCATCAAACAGAATTTCCTTTAAGAGCTGGGTTTCTATCTCTCTCTCTCTCAAGGCTCCCAGTAAGATTCCCCACTGGCACAGCTGTAAAATTTAGTCCCCAGCCGAGTGTCCAAGCCAAGTCCTCCAACACCCTCTTTGTGAAAGCAGTGCTCTATGTCTCTGCTCCAAGTAGCTGACATGCACACTCTTTGAGATTTGATTTGCACACATATACACACACACCTGGGAAAGGCTGGCACAGATTTATTAGCTATGCCCCCTTCTGCCCAGACTATAAGGTAGTTACAGTTCCACCAGACACCCCAAAGCCAGCTACTCTAAGGCTCTTGCAAGGGTGCCAAATGATACTGAGTGAAATTAATGTTAATACAAATGATAGTGTCTGGTCAATGTGGTAAGGCTTTCAGGAGTAGATACAGTCTCACCAAAGAGATATAAGTCCTTTCCAAATTTAAAATATTCTCTAAAGGACCAGTCACAATGAAAGTTTAAAGATTTTTAATAATAAATAATAAAAGAACATAAAAATACTAAATATCTATTTACAGTAAACACCAGAGTTTCAATCGAAGAAAATATTAAAATAACACAGATGAGTAGATTCACACAGATACAGAAAAACAGTACTTAACTAATCTCAATATATTTTCCTGACTGATCTAAAGAATCACTGTTCCATGATTCATTTACTAGGCAAGATGAAGTAGGTGAATGGTTGTTCATTGTCAGGTTCCAAAAACAGAGTGCCTTGAGACTTCTCTTTCATCTGGTATTAAAACATCATTTTTGTACTAGATTACAGAATGACATCACATACATCTGCTCATCTGACTTCTGGTTCCCATGCTACCCCTATTCTAGAAACTGAATCAGAATGTAGCACAATGTATTGTTATACACATAGATAGAGCTTTGCTGAGATGTGTTACAGCATCTGGAACTATAAAATCATAAAACACTTCCACTCTTCCTACAGGAACTAATAAACCATATTTATTACATAGATTGTATTGCTTGACTTCATTCAAAATTGTGAGATAACATATTTATGGCCTAGGATCAGTAATTTAATTTCAAGTTCTTTTCAAAGTTAGCTGGAGCTGAGCTTAACCTCATATCTTCTAGTATCCTTGGTTAATGTATATATCTAATTCAGTTACAATACAGTCAGGACCCCCTGCTGGTACATTTTTAACAGAAGGAACTTCACAGATACAGTTTTCAACACAAGCATCTGTGCAAATCAGTTTGATATACAAATGACATATCATTCTTTACAAAACTCCAGCTAGCTGTGCTGGCATATGTTACACATCCACTGCACTACTTCTCCTAGCATAGCTGGCAGTATCTCACATTGCCACACAGATTTTCAAAAATGTCCAAAATATTGTTAATACCTGTACAGGATCTCTGGTTATTTTCCTTGTTATAGGCTCCCTAAGCATGGCAACAACTCTTTCTATTTTCTATTGCCTGAGCTGTTATGCAAGCATTTTTTGTGTTCTGCAGTTATTATCAAAAACAGTTGCATAACAGCATTTTTTTCTAAACTCATGCATATTATCCAGTTATTCTCTTATTTTCTCTTTAGCACTCTGTAGTTACCACTCTTCATGTTCTGTGAGATTCCCTCTATTTTGCAATATGCCAACATTTGTCAGTCTTTGTAAATAATTCTTGTTCATTCTTATCCATATTTCTTTTTCTTTTATTTCTACCATATTTTTAACCTCATTTGAACTTTATCCCACTCTCTAGCTATATTTTCTGAAGAAAATCTATCTTCTCTAAGAACTCCCAAATAATTTCCAATACCCATTCCTTAAAGTCCTCTTTGTTTAACAGATAGGTGGGGAAGCACCAGTGTCTCATTTTTATTTCATTACCCTGCATTTTTATTTTAGTTATTATTGGCACATGATCTGAACTAGTAATTGGATGCATATCAAAACTTTTAATTTAATGTACATGCTCCTGTGAAATACAATTTCTGTCTAGTCTAGACCAGTTGTTGTACCCTATGGAATAATATATACATTTTCTCCAAGCTCCTACTACTGAATTCCCATCTTCCATACTAAATATTTCCAAAACTATTTTCAAAAATCTACCCCCTTTTGTTATATTTCCCTTCTAGGCCCTCCAGATACATATTCACTGTTCCAAATCAAATTCCCGACCCAACTTATAAGTAATATTCCCTACTGCAAAGCTGAGTATTTCTCCACTGTAGCAGTTTTAGGTAGAATATAAATACATGTCAGTGTAATCCTCATTCTCCCTTGCCAGTAGCCCCTTAATACTATAAATCTACCATTATCTTTTTTCTCTCTTCTATCACTATTGGAGCTTCTCTAGCAAATAATATAAGTACTTCCTTTTACTTTTGTCCCAGATATTCCACTGAATGATCATCCTGAAATAATTTCTTTATGAAATGTGTCTCTTGTAACATAACTATTTGCTCTCTGCATTTCTTAATATAGTTCACTACTCATTTTTTGTATATCCCTGTGAGAACACTCATGTTCAAAGATAACATGGAAAGTCTTGCCATTATGATAAGAAGTTAATATTCCCACCTGTTATATATAACAGCTTTTTAAAAATGTCTAGTTTCAGCTTTTGTGTTACATGCATGCACTAATGTTTAGCAGGTTGATATTTTGTACAGTTGTTGCCATATCCATTTGAACTTATGTGACATCTTACAAGAATTTTTGTTTTAATGAAAACCCTCAAAAAAAAAAAAAAAAAAAAAAAGCAAACACACCACCACTTCCACCAAGAGGCCAGTCACTTGAGTCCTGCAAGGCTTGGTACTGGGCCCGCCTCTTTTTGGCATCTATTTCTCTGACGTGGAAGCAAATGCTGAATGTTTATGGTTAACTAAGTTTGTAGATGATTGCAAACTTGGGGTTATCATCAACTCTGACTAACAAATGGTACCAAAGCCATGGTCTTAAACTCAGTGCTAAGAAATGCATAACTCTACCATTTGAGAAGTCAACCATCCCAGCTAATTACTATGTTGGTAATACACCCCATAGTGTTGACCTGGTGTTCAGGTATCTGGATACACACATCGACAGTAGCTTTACCTTAGACTACCATGTGTCCACAGTGGTGAGGAAATCCTTTCATGTTGCACAACTTATAAGTAAGGGCATGGCATCTTGGTCCCAAGAGGTCATTATCCCACTGTACTCTGCCCTTATCAGATCACTCATAGAGTACTATTCTCCCCTCAGTATGAACCTGACAAGGCATATGCAGCAAGCAAAGTGACCCCAGAGAGTTTTACAAAAAGAATACAAGGCATAACAAATCTGCCTTATGCAGAGCACCTTACAGTCTTCTATATATTCCTGAGGGGTGAGCTATGCCTGGCTTACAAGGCATCCACAAACCCCATACTTATGAATCTCCTGTATGTTCAAAAGTCAAACAGTTCCAGAAATACAAGGCCTGGGGACCTGAATTTTGTCTGTGATTTAAACAGAACATGCTGGAGAAGCAGATGTGTGCCAGAGACTGCCACCCCTATGAGACATGTTTCCCATCTATGTAAAGCTAAGTTCATCTATTACCCAGTTTAAGTGCAACCTAGACCAGTGGATGGGGAATAGGAAATTTACACCGGGCCTGGCACCTATGTCCCTTACGCAGAGAGGTAGCTTATAAATGCTGGCCCAAACTATATCCTGTTTGGATACAGGGCACTATTATTCTTTCAGGAAAACTTAGCTAAGTTTAAAAGGCCCCCGCCATGTTGTTAGTCTAGTAACAATTCATGAATCTTTGAATTCCAATAGTAACTGTGAAGCATACCACTAAAACAATTATATGCACTGCATACATAGTTTTAATAAAAGACATGCTTTACCACATATCCAGCATATACAAATTTGATAGACATTCAAGAATGCCTTAAATTGCAGGGCTGTCAGTAACATACCAAGGCTGTGGTTTTACAACCACATAAATATAAACATAGATTATATGTTGCATGCATACATACATACCTACATATGCACATACATAGGAAAATACGGGGAAATATATAGGCTACATTTGCCTCTGCTTTCAAAAGGTAATCAGGGTAACTACTGCAGTGAAATGTTTGGGAAAGGAGTGAAAGCTTCATATATTTAGCCAAAATGCAGGAAAGAAAAAAGAAAATAAATTCAGTTGAATGGAACCAGTTCATAGGTTCATAGGTTCATAGGTTCATACTAGGCTATCTGCACAAGGGCATTTATAAGCCTAGCCCATAGTTATGTGGCTTTCGCCACCCCTTTAGTTTGCATAAAACTATGCCTATTATTTTGCTGTGCCTCTGTCAAGCAGTGACACTGAAGTAATCCCTGGGGTATATCTGCGATCTCCCATCCATTGGTCAAGATTCCTCTTGAACAAGGCCAGCGAGGTGCTCTGCCTCACATGTACCGGGATTTTGTTCCACAGCATAGGGAGTCTCTGGGTGATGAATCTGTCCCTCCAGCACGTTCTATTAATAACCGTGTCAAGGTTTAAGTCTCCCGCCCTTGTGGTTCTGAGGGATCTAGATTTTTTGAGGTGAAGCATATTCATCAAATCTGGGTTTGACATGGCCTTATATGTCAGGCACAGGTCACCTCTGAGCAAGCGGTATGAGACTGAATAGAGCTGGAGTTCTTTCAGTCGGGCAGCATAAGACATATTTTTGAGACCCTTTATCCTTTTGGTGAGGAACTTTTGGGGCCTTTCCAGCTGCTGCAGGTGTCGGGTCAGATACATTCCGAATGGGGCATTGTACTCAATCATAGGTCTAATGAGTGATGAGTACAGGGGGATGATGACCTCTCCTGATCTAGATGTGAATCCCTTCATGATCAGGTGGGCAATGTAGAAGGTTTTCCTAACTACTTTAGCAACATGAGTGTCAAATGAAAGACTACTGTCAACCTGGGTCCCCAGATCCCTGATGACTTCTTCTGTGCTCAGTGGATTGCCACCTATATGGTAGCTAGGGGTAACCTTGTTTTTCCCGAAGGGTATGACTATGCATTTCTTGGCGTTTAACTTTAGGCCATGGCTCTGGCACCAGTTATCCGTTTCTGCGAGGCCCTTCTGAAGGATATCTGTGTCAGATGTGTTTTCGACTATGGCGCCTAGTTTGCAGTCATCTGCAAACTTTGTCAGCCATAACCCTCCTGTGTTTGCTTGTACTTCAGAAAAGTAGATGCCGAACAAGAGTGGACCCAGGACTGAGCCCTGTGGGACACCACTTGTGACAGGCTTTGAGTCTGACATGGCGCCAGCAACTCTGACCCTGTGGGTTCTGTCACTTAGCCAGTTTGCAACCCATCTTGTGATGTATGGGTTTACATTCAAGCTGATGAGTTTTTCGATGATACCTGAGTGGGGTATTGTGTCGAAGGCCTTTGCCAGGTCGAGGTAGGCTGTATGAACTGCCTTTCCCTCATCAATGGCTTTGGTGACTGTCTCGAAAAAGTCAACCAAGTTTAAAAGGCATGATCTGCCTTTGACAAAGCCAAACTGGGTTGGATCCAAAGTCTGCAAGTTCCCTATGTCTTTATTTATGAGTTCCATTATGATCCTCTCCATGGCTTTGCAGATAAGGCTTGTCAAGCTAATGGGACAGTAATTTCCATGGTCGGTGGAGGCACCGCCCTTGTGAAGTGGGACCACAGTCGCTGTGCGCCACTCCTTGGGTACGTATCCCGAGGTGAGGCTAAGATTAAACAGCTGTCCTAACTGCAGGTTTAATTCCTCATTGAGTTCGTGGAGCACACAGCCGGGGACACCATCCGGTCCCATGGATGCTGTGTTTTTTGCCTTGGAGAGAGCAGTTCTCACCTGGGCGTTGGAGATGTTTGGGGGGCTACAATCCTCTGGTATAGATATCTCTCCTTTTGGGGGGGAGAAGTTTGCACTGAACCTGTCAGCCAGTATGTTGGCAATGTGTGTAGGTTCAGTAATCTTCACATCATTTTGAACTAATTCTGAGCATATCTGGGAGTTTCCTCCTAGGTTTCTAACATAGCTAAAGAAGGCCTTATGATTGTCTTTTGAGTCCTTGGCGATTTTTCTCTCAAAATTTGCCTTGGATGATTTTATGAGAGCTCTTAGTTTTTACTTATAATGATCAAAGGTGTCTTACCTTTCAAGGATTTTGCTCTATCTTGTAGTAGCTTCCTCCTTTTGTTGTAGAGCTTGTTTATGGCTGGGGTCCACCAGACTGGACGCTTGCCTTTGGTACAAAGAGTCTTAGTTTTGTTTGGGATTGTCTGATCCATGCAGTCCTGTAGGTGCTGGTAGAAGGCATTTGTAAGTGATTCAGCGGTTTGAGTAATGTTTACCACTGGCTCAGGGGCCTTAAAGGAGACCACACTAGTTTTTAGAAGTGTGAAGTCGGCTTTTGAGAAGTTTTTCACTGTGGTCTTTTTTTATTTCAGGTGGGGGCAGGATGAGGACCTCCAGCGAGATTAGTTTATGATCTGATCTCACCAGTGAGGGGTATACTTCCGGTGTTGAACATTGTGATCCCATGTTCATGATGATGAGATCAAGTATGTTTTCTCCTCTTGTGGGGATGGTGACTAGTTGTTCCATGGCATTTGAGTTTATGAACTCCAGGAACCTTTGGGCTAGAGTGTTTGGGCTTGAGTAGTGTTCCCAGTCTATATTAGGGTAGTTGAAGTCACCTAGTATGATGGTGTTTGGAGATACATTTATCCCCTCCAATGTTTTTAGGAAGGCCATGTGAGGTTCCTGAGTTTGAGAGGGTGGCCTGTAACATGCTACAAATTGCAGAGCAGTCTTGCCTATGGTTAATTGCACCTGGATGGTCTCCGATGCATCGTGCGTTGCCACCAACCTTGAGGTGTGGGTGTCCTTTATGAATATGGACACCCCCCCTCCTTTCTTGGTGTTGTCCGGATTTTGGGGCCGGAACGCATGATATGAGATGAAACCTGATAGTGCTGAGGTGCTCTCAGGAGCCTTGAACCAGGTTTCTGTCACAGCACAGACATCGATGTTCTCCATACTGAGAAGGGCCTCGAGTGCGTGCATCTTGAGATTGAGACTTCTGGCATTGAGCAGCATTACCCTTAGTTTTTTCCTTTTTGTGTTCTAGGGTGGTAGGTTTAGAATTTGAGCCTTGCCTAAAAAGGCACTATGGGGTGGCAAGAGCCTTTGCCAATATCCGGAAGCCTAGGGGTGACAGGTGCAAGCCGTCCCTTGAAGCAGCGTGGCTTGTCCAGCATGTCATCCCAGGCAGACAGACATTGGATCCCCTTTGAATGACACCAGAATTTAAGCCAATTATTAAAGCTGATCATCTTATCACTGTATTGTGGCATAATTCTAGGTGAAGGTAGGATACTGCTCAAGGTCAGGGTCATACCTGCCTGGGCTACATAATCAGAGAGCTCCTCAATGTCTCTTTTCATGTAGTCCAAGGAGGTACGTCTCAAGTCGTTGACACCAGCGTGGACAATGACTGAGTTGTACTTGTACCTGCTGTTGAGAGACCTGAGTGCTTGCGTTATGTGGCGGATTCTAGCGCCCGACAGGCAGCTTACTGTGACCTTCTCCTTACTCAGTCTAGTGAGTGGGACGTCAGTGTGTCTGTATTATACAAATAGTTCCTGTGTGATTCCTGAAGGCCATCAGCTAATGGAAAAATAATTTTAGTACAGTAATAAGATTCAGTTTCAAAATTGCCTGACATTTTTAACAAAAAATTGTAAAATATTTTATTTTTCTAGAATATTAGGACATTTGCACCTCAACATTGTGCTTGCTAGACACAACTGTCCAAAGCAACACTGTCTTGTGAAATGAGGGAAACTCTGTTTATTTTTAAAGGTATATCTGCATGAGTACATGCACTAGTAAGATATACTAATGTACACCACATGAAAAATAATTACCAGTGAAGGAAACAAGCATATAGCAACAAGCATGAAACAAAAACAAACAAACAAAACAATACAATTGCTAAGGGTGGGATAATAGGTTCATAGGAGGTTACCTGGCTAGTGGCCTTAGAGCCTTTACAAGCCTAGCCATTTTAATCCCAAGTAATCCCAAATAACTCCATTTGTTCTTTTTGGGTAGTTTGCAGAACAAATTTATGAACAGAGTGGGTCTGTGATCAACACCAGCTACCCCTGTCCATGAGGGACATGGGTGCCACCCCAGGGGTGAATTTGCAGTCTCCATCCAATTATCTAGGTTGTGTTGGAATAGAATCAGTGAGGAGCTCTGTTTTATGTGAACAGGAAATCTATTCCAGAGAAGCTGAGTTTCTGGGAGACATATCTGTCTCTCCAGCATAATCTGTTCATGTCACAAGCTTGGTTGAGATCCCTAGAGCAAGTGACTCTTGAACCATTGGCTGTGCGGATGTGCACCATTTCCATTAGGGCAGGGTTTTGGATTGCCCTATAGTCCAGGCACAAGTCACCTCTCAGTAGCTATAAGATGCAGAATAAAGTGACAGAGCTTTCAGCCTGTCCATTTTGGTCATGGTTTGGAGTCACTGTATTTTCTCAGTGAGAAATCTCTGAGGTCTGCCCAGCTGTTGCAGGTGTCTGGTGAAGTACATACAAAAGGGTGCATTATATTCTCTTAGTGGTCTGATGAGGGTCAAGTACAGTGGAGTTATGACATCTCCCTACCTGGATGCTATGCCCTTGCTTAAGAGGTGTGCTGTGTAGAAAGCTTTCCTTACCACAGTGGAAACTTGGTGGTTGAAGTTCAGACTGCTATCAACCTGCATTTCCAAGTCACACGTCACTGGGCTGGAACTTGGGAGGGGGGTGCTGTCAATATCATAATTTGTAGGGAATTCTATTTTGCCAAAGGGAATAATAATGCAATTTTTGCATTTAATTTTACACCCTGGCTTTGACATCAATCATTTGTTTGTGTTAGCCCTTCCTGTAATATGTTGACATCATTGGGAGACTCAATGATTGCTCCCAGTTTGCAATCATCAGCGAATTTGGTGAGCCAGAGGCCATCTACTTTGGCCTGAACTTCTGAGAAATAGATACAAAACAGTAAGGGGCCAAGCACAGACTCTTGTGATACTCCACTGGTGATAGGTCTACTGGTGAAGGAAGAGTCACCAAGTTTGACAGAGTGTGTTCTGTTGATGAGCCAATTGGCTACCCATCTAGTAACGTAAAGGTTAATCCCTAGATGCAATTGTTTTTCAATGATGCCAGAGTAGGGAATTGTGTCAAAAGCCTTGGCAAGGTCAAGATAGGCTGTGCACACACTGTCTTACCTTCTTCCATGGCTTGGTGACATTCCCAAAAAAGTCTACCAGGTATAATAAGCATGCTCTACTCTTAACAAAGCCAAACTGGGTTGGTTCCAGAGTTTGGAGGTTGCCTATGTGTTTGTTGATAAGGTCCATGATAAATATTTCCATGGCCTTACAGATGAGGCTGGTTAGACTTATGGGTCTGTAGTTTCCAGGGTCAGTTGACGGCCCTCCTTTGTGCAGAAAGATTATTGTTGCTGTTCTTCATTCTGCAGGAACATGACCAGTTCTAATGTTATGATTAAACAGAACACCAAATGAGTCTGCTAGGTCTTGTTTTAGATGATTTAGTAAATACCCTGGGATATTGTCTGGTCCCACAGAGGCCATGTTTTTCACCTTGCCAAGCCAGCATATATTAAAAAAGATATAATTTCACTGCTGCAAGGGCTGCAGATCTGAATGTGGCTGGATAACATCCTTGGCTGAGTGAAAACCAACCATTCAACTAATCTAATAGCCCATGGCTGGGGAAGGAAAATACAAAAGGACAAACTACAAAGTCTTAGGACTTTATATAACAACCCGCCTCCACTGAAGTTTGTGAAATTTGATCTGCAGTATGCTATCAATTTTCTCTGGAAAAGCCTGCCTGTGTGTGAACATGTGACTTACACAGCACTAAAATGTAAACAAAGTCCTCTACCAATTAACTGAGTTTAAAAATTGGGTCTATATTAGAACATCGAAATTTCAGATATTCGAATGTTCTAATATTGACACCTAATAAGCGAAAGCTGAAAATAGTGAAGTTTTAGATAACCAAATTCTTTCCTAGGGAAAGAATTCGGTTGTCCGTTCCTGTCGCTTTGTTATTTTCAGTTCTGCCGTGGAAAGTTACGGTCGGGTTCAGGTAAGTGTGCGATTGTGTGGATGTGAGGGTTAGGGTGGGATAGGTGAGATAGGGTTAGGGCGCGGGTCAGGTAAGTGTGAGAATGTGTGGACGTAAGGGTTAGGGTGGGATAGGTGAGTTAGGGTTAGGGCGTGGGTGAGGTGTGTGTGCGACAGTGACAGACATTAGGGTTAGGGTTTGGGTTAAGGTAAGTGGGTAGATAGTGGTGTATGTACAGTTTAGTGTAGGTTTAGATGTAAGATTTTAGGTGTATGTGTGTGGATTGCTGTTTGTTTGGTGTGTTTGTGTTGTGTGTATGTGTTTTGGAACAGCAGATGTTTTCCCTAGGAAAAAATTCGATGTTCTAAATTTTCGGTCTTATCAATTTTCGTTAACCAGGTGTCGATATTAGAACATTCAAAGATGTGAAACTTCAATGTTCTAATATTGACCCTAAAAATCATATTGGGGTCCTTTAACCAAAGTAGTGCACAGACAGACGGTCCTTTAGGAATTTAACTTGCTGAATTATAACATGAAGCAGTTTTTGAAGCTATAAAAACTTTAATCACACAAACGCTGGCAATCAATGATAAAAAAACAGGTTGAGCAGACACTTTTGTCTGCCACACAGAGCAGGCCTCTTCAAAACTAAAAATATTCCTCCATCCACAAATTTAAATCTACAATACTAAACCATGTGGTTGAGTATTATCCAATCAAAAATATTAAAATAAATAAATACATAAATAAATAAATAAATAAATGAATAAAGGCTATAATATGTTGATGTAAGGCTAAGGTCAAATACCAAAAGTTAACCACTAAAATGACAATGAGGTATTCCCTTTCTGAAATAATCCCACAACAAATTATGCTCATACAATTAATATAAGAGTTCTTAAAACACTGTAAACACTTATATAACTTTTTTGGGGACTTAAAATGTTAGAAAGGTTAAAAACAATTAAGTCCATAAATAATTCATAACGACATAAAGAAAATAGTCTCTATACAAATAATGCATATACGAATATGTAAATAATCAGTTCATTGCAGCTTATTGAAAAACATTAACAGAATAACACATATAAATCCAATAAGCAACTATTTTACTAAAAAATAAAATAATTAATTATAATTATAATTTTATTGCCCCTGCTTGAGGACAGGCAATAAAGAGACATAATCATTAATGCCTTTTGTTTTGGTGGCATTTAATTTGAGCTGCCAAAGCAATTCTTTATATTCAGTGGTGTTCTCTCAGGAGCCGGACATGGATTGTAGTAAATTTTTTCTAAAATTACAAAAGACAATTGCTTGAAATTTGAGCATTCAATTGAGTGCCTGTAAAGAGCATTATTAGGGTTTGCTTTTAAAATATCAGTTGTCGTCATAAATGCTTTCTAAGGGTGTGTTCAGTCTTCTTGACATAAAAAGCTGAACATTCAGAACACAAAGCTAAATATACCAATCCTCCTTGGGTTGCAGTTGCCATTTTGAGGAAATCCCTGACACATACATATTATTGTCCAACCTAAGGCATTTGTCCTCACAAATAAACCTGCAATGATTACATGATCCACATGTTTTTGTACCCTACCTTAATGTACAGAATAGTCATTAATGAAACCTGTCTATACAAAATGTTTAACATTTTTTTACCCTTGCATACAAAATGGGTCTCCTCTACCAAAAGTTTTATAATTTTATTAGAAGTTTTTTAAAATACTCCAAATCTTTTTGACAACTTTTTTTGACCATTTGGGAACCCGAATTATACTGAATTATAAGACCTTTGGGAAAAGTGTTTCCATCATCCTTGTTCTCATTAAGATCGTAGATTAGTACTAGGCTAACTGCCCTTGTGGGCCATTTTAAGCCTAGCCAATCACCCCATGTAAGAATCAAACCTTACATCTTGTGTTTCTAAGGTAAGCACCTTAACCATTATATCAACCTCCCACCAAGCATATGTGCTCCACCAGAACTGTGCTTACACTCACTGTTTTCAGTATCTGCACCAGCAATGATTTATACCTGCTACCCCATCCTGTGACAACCTCATCAATGATACTTCTCACCAAAAGGCCAAGGTAGCCTCCCTCCATAAACATTGACTCCCATTTGATATTTTCCTTCAAAAAGGTTTCTGTCTAACCTCACACATTTTCTTTTGTCAAGATTTCTTTTTTGTGAGAAGGGATAACAACTACTAAAGTTCAAATATGTTTTGGAAAATATGGGTTTTCTATATATAGCAGACATGAAATTTCCTTGTGAAATATTAATTGTAGTGTCCAAATAGTGAATTTCTTGTGCATTAAGTTGATAAGTAAACCTATAAAAAATGTTTGTACTTTCAATATAGTTTATAAAGCAAACATCTGTCTCAGTCCCTTCCCAAAGGATTAATATATCATCCAAAAAATGGAAGTATAGCTAGAAATATTTTTAAAACTGTGATTGAAACAGGAATTTTCCCTCCCATGATAACATAACTAAGTTAGCAAATGCATGGGGACAAGTTGCCCCGTTGCAATACTCCTCACTTGTTTGTACAACTCCCTTTCAAAATAAATGAAGCTGTTATTAAGAATGATCACCATAATTCTAATGTCATTGGCAGATAAAAAATCACGACTCAAAAGGGCCTCATGAAAGTAATGTATATCAATATTTTGTGGTATATTTGAAAAGTAATTAACTGCATCAATATTTAAAAATTTTAAATTACTGCCCCCAGAAATCTGGCTAATCTTCCTAAAAGTCTTCGTAAAGTTCCTAGGTGTCCTTGAGCATATCAATCTCCTGGGAAAACAATGGCTTAAACAGACTGTTAACAATGACTATAAATTAATAATTTTAGACCCCCCATCTGATGCAATAGGCCTAATTGGTGGCTTTAAAATATTCTTATACACTTTGGGGATCCCAAAAAGGGTAGAATAATGGGTGAGGTGTTTTTCAAAAAGTAGAACAAAACTAGTGTAATCAGAGCCTATGATAAACCATCTTCTAAAAAAAATTATTTTTCTATATGCTAAATTGACCTCAGTTTTGGAAACTGTAACATATGTGTCAGCATTACTTAACAGGGAAAAATATCACTGACATAATCGACTGAGTCATATAGCACAATTCCAGCACCTTTGTCAGGCTTCATAACCCTTAAGATCTATCTTTACTCAGGCTCATTTTCTGGGTAAGGTTGAAAAATCTACATTAACTGGTCTTGAAGCACTAAAACTATAAAAATCACTTCCACAAGGTGAAGCAAACACTTGTACCAAAAGTTTAGATGTAGGAATGTAAATACTCCTTTTACAAAACTGCCATGATCTATTCACTATTCTCTCTTCTTTCAGTCAGTCACCAACTTCCTCCACAATGCAGAACCTGCAAGTTTCTGCAGTCTGGAAATGAAAAGCACCTGTTCTGCTTTGTATCTCTCTGTTAATTGCTTTGTATTGGCTATAAACTGATTATTCTCAGTTATAATTTGACCTCTACATGGAAGTCTGCTATGCTTGGCTTTGCTCCTCTACCCTGCCCCAATACTCAACCACCCCCTCCTAATCTACTATCATACTTCCTACAAACATATTTCATTTGTGACTCCTGTTCCCTAACTCTCCCAAACAAATTTACTATTTTATACAAACACCCCATTTCTTTTTACCTAATTCCCAGCTTTCATTTAATCTTTTAGCACCATTCCTGACTACCTTTCTCCCTCCCATACTGCTTTGCATTATATTCATTCATAGTCACAGCCCTCCGTAACAGCACCTTTTGATTCTGCATTGTATCTTCTACTTTTCCCAAATGAACACTCACTTCTTCCTATTCTAACAACATTCTTATACTCTAGCCTTTTAAACCCCCTCTATTCCTTACTTTCTAAAGAAGATACTAGGACAACCTAACTCTTTTCCTTCATGGAAAATATTTCGTTCCTACATACCCTTTGCAAGATTTCAGACACCACGTCCACTAAATGCCTTTCTACCCCGCAACATCTTTTTTCTTTTTGTTCCTTATTATCCCACTACTTGCCAGCTATAATATACAGATCCCATTACTTAATTATGCTACTCCTCAACTTATCCTCTGCTCTTCTTCTGGTACTGGGGCATTTCTCATCATACCAAGACTCTATAATAGCTTTCAACATATCTCCAAGTCTGTCTCCTTATTTATACATCCTCTCTACACTCTCTTTACATCTCACCAAACCTCTTTAATGATGCCCGTCATATTTAACCCAAGTATAGACTGATTAACTCTATTTCAACTCAAACTAAAACAAAGTTAATGGGAAAAATGCTCTCAGAAAACAAGTATCTATAATTCCCCAATATACAAAAATCCTTCCAGTAGGAGACATTCACCCTAATCCTGGCCCAACCTATTACAACGGACAACAAGAAAATTCTCTTCCATACACTACTCTAACTCTACAATGGTCAACACCCAACCCCAATAACCTAACTATTGCTGCCATAATTGCTAGAAAAATAAGAAATACAATTGCTGAACAGCATGGCTGATATTCTTGCTGTAACTGAAACTTGGCTTAAACCCAACATAAACTACTCCAAAATTACAACTCCCAGCTATATCATCCGTAATGACTGTATAAAGAGGAAAGGCAGTGGTATTGCCTTAATATTTCCCAACAACTACTACATTTCCACATACAAGATACCAATACCAAAATTCAGTTCAGCTGAGCTTGTTATTACTTTCCTGAAATTAAACAATTATAAGCAAATATGCATTACTGTTCTTTACATCCCAGCTAGTGATAATACAGCTATACTGGAAGATATTCTACATGGGATAGCCATAACAATTCCACAAGAAAAAGATACTACTAGTGATGTGAATGTCGGTTGGATATAAATTGTAACTCCCCTATATCTAGTGTGAACTTATTTGGTTTCACATAGCTAATTACTAGTCCCACATTTTATAGCAAGACTTCAAAGTCATTGTTAGACTGGATCCTAGTATCAGACCCTAACAAATATACCACCTCTGGCATAATGTCTGACTGCCTCAGTGATCATCTCCCAGTCTATATAACCAGACATCTCACACATCAACTTAAACAGTATGTTTATAAAACAACATGCAACATTTCAAAGTTTAAACCAGAAATGATCATTACTAGCTTATCATCAATTTACTGGTGCTTCCTAAAAATCCTCCCTTTAGATGATGCTGTAAATGAACTCACTACAGCTTTCTTGACTATCCTGAATAGCCTTGCACTTCCTAGAAGGAAGAGACTAAAGAAATAATGCAATTTGGCTATACAAAGAGTACAACAAAGACCAATTCCCAACAGGGAAAATAACTAGGAAGGTGAAAAAAGCAATCCCAACAGTTGACCAGAAACACACCGACTTTATTAACCACAATGAGTTCTTTGAAGCTAATTACTGGCGAAAGCGCTTAGTCTAAGGAACTCATTGTGGTTAATAAAGTTGGTGTGTTTCTGGTCGACTATTGGGATTGCTTTTTTCACCATCCAAAAAGAGTAGAATGCTAATGCAGGATAGAGACAAAGCATGGACAACATGGCAAAATATAAATAAAATGCCACAATATCCTGAGGACCTCAGAATGCTTCACAACCATACTAAAAATCAATTTAATGAAGACAAAAATATAATAACTTTAAGAATAATAGTAAATACAACCCTAAAAAAATTCTGGATGGCCATTAAAGAAATCTTGCATCCCAGCCACAAATTCATCCCTAATCATGTTCCCAATAACCCCTCACTTGAAACTGCAATGCAATTCACCTCACAGTTCAGAGATTGTATAGTATCTGTAACCAAGGAGTCCCCAACATCTAATCCTAACCTTGCACAGCAGCCATGTATCACCACATCCACTTTCACCTTCAAATCTGTGCCTATATCCTATATAAAATTACTCTTAAAGAAACTCAAACCATGCTCTACTTCAGCTGATGACATTCCAAGTGAATACCTTAAAATAGCTATTGAGAGCATTGCCTGCCCTGTCTCAATCGTTACAAATAGGTCAGTCCAGGAATCCCATGTTCCCTTTCTCTGGAAAAAGTTACACATTATCCCTTTGCACAAAGGAGGAACCTCAACAGACATTTCTAACATTAGACCTATAGCAATCTTATCCCTCTCTCCAAAATACTTACAAAATGTTATTCAAAAACAATTACTAAACTATCTCCTGCAGGAAGAACTCCTATCCCCACACAACATGGCTTCCAGCCTTTCCATAGTACTAATACTGCACATCTAACCTATATATATACTGTCAATAAAGGCAGAGATAATGGCAAACCAGTCTTCTCCTTATTTCTAGACTTGTCTAAAGCCTTTGACACAGTTTGTCTCAGTAAACTTGTACTACAGATGTCCTAATTAGGTGTCTCTCAGCCCAATCTTCTATTGTTCAAATAGGTATCAGTCAGTAAAATGGCATTCCACCCTCTCTCCATACCTCCAGGTCACCACCAGTGTAGCACAAGGCTCTAACTTTGGTCCCTCCTCTTTGATATTCTCACCAACACCCCTTACACACCCACACAACAGACCTCTCTAATGCAGTACGCAGATAACCCCACACTCATTTGCACATCTGACAACATGGCACACCTTTAAAAAATTACTCAGAAAGCTTTAACATCAACAGAAACATATCTTTGTAACTCACAACTCATGCTCAACCCTAAAAAAAACTACTATTCTTTTCCCCAAATCCATCTCCCATGAAAAAAGTCCTCTGTCTTGAAAATGCAACCATTGAAGTCACTTCTCATGCAAATTATTAGCGACGATAGTGGATGATAATCTTAAATTTGGCTTGCATGTACAAACTTGTAGAAGAAAATGCATCAAAAACTAGGGATACTTTATAGAGCTAAAAACTTTTTCAATGTCATAACTAAAGCTCCACTTGCCACTACTTATCTTCTCCCCACACTTCTTTATGTACTCACATCCTGGCTAACCTTCAGGCATCACAAAAATCAAAACTTGAACAATGCTATAACAAAGCTGCTAACGTTGCAGTAAATACTCTTTCCAGAACCCACCACTGTATAGCATTAAAAAGTCTAAATTGGTTAGAACTACCCAATCAACTAACATATACTCAGCTTCTTACAACGTATGAAATTACCCAGAATCCATCTGCTTGTCCAGCACTAAATAACACTATACACAATTATGTTCCCAGTTGGTCATTATGAGCCAGTGATCAAAAACGTCTGTCTGTCCACAAACTTATCAAATCTGCTGGGAATGCCTGCACTTGTACCATGTTGCTAAGGCCAGGAACTCCTTATTTCTATCCATCAGATCAATACCATCTACTGCACCTCCATCACAGATCGGAGATACAGGGTTTGATTCTCACCAAGGGGCATAAGCTATGCTTAAAATGGCCCACAAGAGCAGTTAGCCTAATGCTTTCCTGTGAACCTATGACCCCTCTCCCCACACTTCAGAACCATTCTGAAAGACTTCAAAGCCAAAAGAGGTCTCTGTTCTTGCTCAACACCAGGATACACTATATCCGTAAATGTGAACAAATACCTTTTCATACCTTACATCTCCTTACTCTCTCTTCCATAGTCACTTACTTACTTCTATCAATTTCTCTTCTCTGGTATTCTAAATAAATATACCATAAGGCTGCTTTTCTCTCATGTCGTATTACAATTCCTGTTTGTATTAGACTAACATACCTTTAATTTCTCTATAAATTAGCTAAAATACTAAAATTTCTCTTGCTTTAAATCATTATCATATAACGTGCATATATTCTTAACCAATGTTTTATTTTATGTCTAATTTGTTATAATTATTTAAAATATAGTTTTTTGTATTGTTAAAACCTGTAAAATTATTGTTCTTAAAATGTTTTGTAATACTTTGGAGCTTTTTTTCCTGAGCCTTCACTGAAAATAGACTCCTACCCAGTTGGACTTTCCCAGTATTCAAATGTCAGTAAAATAAATAAATATATTTGAAATGCTCAAGCAAATCAGCCTTGCAAAACTATAAGGCCAAATTTAACTTTTCTAGACAAAAAAATTAAACTCAATTAAGGAGTCCATTAAGTCATAATTCACAGAAGGGATGGGAAGTGTTCCTTGGTAATCATAAGATGGCTATAATTAAAAATTTTAAAGCCATTCCTAGTCACAAAATACCATTGTAATCCTTGATAAGAATAGTTTTCTAAACTCAATGTGTGGTAACTTTGTTAATTCCTCTCCTTCATCTCACCCTTTATTTTTCCCTTTTAAACTGTCCTTTGCCTTGCATCAACCCAATAACTGTCTGTTTTGGTGATAGGAGTGAAATTTCTAATCCACCCTGTTTGGGTGTCTTGCTAATCTCTCTGATCTAGGGAGTAGTAGAAATTATAAAGTGTTTCCCAGCATAAGATCAGGCTCACCCACATTATCATCAACAAGCAAATTACCCTGTGAATAAATAGTATCTGTGTTAACTGAACACACATTTGTTTCAATAATACTTCTATTATGGGGTGGACTTGATTTTTTCATATGATTGTTACCTCAAAGTGAGTATGTGGCAAACATTCAACACTGATGAATGCCCTTTCCCAATTTTTTTACTTTTCCTACTTTTCATCTTAAAACAAAATTGATCAGTCCTAAAATACTCTTCCCAATACATGTCAAACCAAAGTTAATCTTTAATCTTATTACTGAGTGCTTTGATTTAATTCTAAAGGCCAATAATTAATTCATCGCTATGCTTAATCATCAACTCCAGTAATTCAAGACCCTGCTTATTACACAACGTAATTAGGTTGTGGTAAAAAACAGAGCCACATTTTGTTTCATTCAGAAATCTAAGGTACTGTATACCCACTGGAACTATTTCTAATTTAATAAATTCTCTGAAACAGGCACTATTATACTGGAGGTTATGTAATAGTCAATTTCTTCTCAAAAAATATTAATAGAATCAAGCAAGCTATTAACATGACTGTCTTCTTTCATGGCAATAACTTGTGCTGATAAAAAATGAGTCATTAACCAACCATCAAATTGGCCATATCCCTGTTTTTTTTGGGGGGGGGCAACATTAGGGGATTGGTATATTTAGCTTTGTACTCTGAATGTTCAGTGTTTATGTTGGGAAGACTGAATGCACCCTTAGAAAACATATTTATGAGCACAACTATGACATTTTAAAAGCAAATGCTAATAATGAACTTTATAGACACTCTACTGAATGCTCAAATTTAAAAAAAAAATATTTTGTAATATTACAAAAATTGACCACAATCCACAAGGTAGCTCATGGGAAACCACCACTGAAAGACTTGCTTTGGCAGCTCAAATTGAATACCACCAGTCCACCGACTATGTCTCTTTGTTGCCTCTCCTCAAGCAGAGGGCAGTGAAATTATACTTGTAATTATTAATTAATTATTTTATTTTTAGTAAAATAGTAACTTATTGGATTTATTTGGGTTATTGTGTTAATGTTTTTCAATAAGCTGCAATTAACTGATTATTTATATATTTATATATGCGTTATTTTTATAGGGACTGTTTTCTTTCTGTCTGTGTATATTATTTAGGGAATGAATCATTTCTTAAGTTTTTTTAAGTTTTTTAATTCCCATGAACAAAAGGTACATAAGTATTTATAGTGTTTTAAGAACTCTTGTAATACAGTGACAGGGCTTTCAGTCTTTCCGCGTAACACTTGTTTTGTGTACCCTGTAATTTCTCAGTGAGAAACCTCTGTGGTCTCTCCAACTGTTGCAGGTATCTGGTGAGGTACATGCAAAAGGGAGCATTGTACTCACTTATTGGTCTGATGAGGGCTGAGTATAATGGAATTATAACATCCTTAGATCTAGATGTGATGCCTTTACTTATAAGATTTGCCACATAGAAGATTACCTCACTATTGTGGATACATGATGGCCAAAGTTCAGATTGTTGTCAACGTGAGGACCCAGATTATGTACCACTGGATCTACACTTAGGAGGGTGCTGTCTGTTATGTAATTAGCAGGGATGTTAGCTTTCCCAAAGGCAATAATAATACATTTTTTACATTTCGCTTTAATCTGTAGTTTTGGCACCGATCATTTGTCTGCATTAACCCTGTCTGCAGTATATTAACATCATTGAGGGACTCGATTGCTACCACTTTGCAATCATCAGCAAGCATTGTCAGCCACAGGCTGTTCAAGTTTGCCTGGACCTCTGAGAAATAAATTCCAAACAGTAAGGGGCCCAGCACAGAACTCTGTGGTATGCCACTGGTGACTGGTCTTTTGCTAGAGGTGAAGTCACCCACTTTGAAAGTATGTTTTCTGTCAGTCAGCCAGCTGGCTACCCATTTAGTAATGTAGGGGTAAATTCTCAATTTGGAGTGTTTCAATTTAATACCTGATTGGGGGGATTGTGCAAATGCCTCGGCTAGGTCAAGACAGGCTGTATGCACTGTATTTCCATCTTTTAGGGCCTTGGTGACTTTCTCAAAGAAGTCAACCATGTTTATCAGGCATGATCTACCTGTAGCAAATCTGAATTGAGTAGGGTCCAGAGTCTGGAGAGTATCTATGTCCTTGTTAATAAGGTCCGTAATGATTCTTTCCATGGCCTTGCAGATGAGGTTAGTCAAGCTTGTGGGTCCATAATTTCCAGGGTCGGTTGATGGTCCTCCTTTGTGCAGAGGTATCACTGTTGTTATCCTCCATTCCATTGGAACATAGCCAGTTCTCAGGCTGTGGTTAAACAGGGATTGAAGTGGGTCTGCTAGGTCATGTTTTAAGTTATTTAAAAGACAATCTAGGATGTTGTCTGGTCACATGTTTTTGGCCATGAAGAGCCCTGAGCTGACCTGCTCTCTTGAAATAATAGACTGAGTAATAGTGGCAGGTATACATTGGGGATGACTCTAGAGGACAGGAGGGTGAAGTTTGCTCCAAATCTGTCAGCTTGCAGGTTGGCTATTACCTCTGTTTGAGTATGGGTGGTACCATCCACAACCAGTTCTTCTCTTAGCTGGGTATTACATTTTAGATTTTGGATGTAGTTAAAGAATACCTTGTGATTATTCTTAGCTAGGGAGGCTATTTTTATTTCATAATTAGCTTTGGAGGACTTGACAAGATCTCTAATTTATTTGTTTAAGCTAGAAAGGGATTTCTCCCTCTGCTGAGCTAGTTCCCTCTTTTTCTTGGACATTAATTTATTTCTCTTGTTGTATAACCTGTTTATACTAGGCATTATACTAGGGATTCACCAGGGTAGCTTGTTTTTTTGGCAAGACATGGTTTTAATCTAGTCTGGTAGAGCTGATTTTATATAACTGCTTCAGAGGTTATACAGAGCACTGGTGTACACCTCTGTATAGGAGTCTGTGTTATCTATATTCGAAGGGGCTTTAAAATGTCTTATACCATCATTTAGTAGGAGGTAATTTATCTTTGAAAAATTCTTAAGCATTTTTTAGCTTGATGGGGTATCTGGTCTTATAATTATTTGAATGCGAAAGATTTATGATCCAATCTTACCAGGGAGGACGTCACATGGGGGGGGGGGCACAATGCTCTCCCATGTTAGTAAGTACTATGTCCAGGACATTTTTAGCCGCATGTGGATGTGCTGACAAGCTGTTCCACAGCATTTGCATTGACAAAGTCCAAGAACCTCTGTTGTTGTGTATGTTTCCCAGTCAATGGTAGGATAATTAAAATCACCCATGAGTAAGGTGTTGGGCTGTATGGCAAGTGACTCCAGTAAGTCCAGGTATGTGATATGCTTTCCCTGTTTCATGGTGGGAGATCTATAACTAGCTATGGTGTGGTAGGGGGCTATGCCTATAGTTAATTGGGCATTCAGTAGCTCAAGAGAGTCATATTGTTTGACGATTCTAGAGGTGTACTTATCCTTAATGAAGATGGATATACCTCCTTCTTTGGATCTTTCATGCTCGGTTTGTGGTCTGAACATATGGAAGATATTGTAGCCCTGCACGGCCAGGGTGCTTTCCATGCCTTTGAACCATGTCTCAGTGATTGCACAGATGTCAGCATCTTTCAAAGTAAGAAGTGCTACCAGGGAGTGCAATTTCCTTTTTAGACACCTAGCATTAATCAACAGTATCCTGAGTTTATCTTGATAGGGTTTTGTTATGTTGGGAGGATGGTTATTTTGACACTGCCTAAAAAAAGGCACCATAGGGGTGGCTAATGTCTTTGTCAGTATCTGAAAGCCTAGAAGGAGACAGGTGCAGACCATATCTTGCAAAGCAGCATGGCCTGTCAACCATGTCTTCCCAGGCTGACAGATATTGGATTTCCTTGGACTGACACCAGAAGCCAAGCCAATTGTTACAATTTAAAGTCAATCATTCTTTGTATTGTGGCATCATCCTTGGAGAAGGTAGAAATGCTGCTTAAGGTTAGGCTTATCCCTACCTGTGACACATAATCTGACAGCTCATTCATGTCTCTCTTCATATAGTCTAGTGAGGTAGGTCTCAAGTCATTTACCCCCATATGGACTATGACTGAGTCATACAGTTAACTGTGCTTGAGTGACTCAAGTGCTTGAGTGACTTGATGGATTCTGGCATGGATTTTATCTGACTTGTTACAGTTCTCTTTTGTAGATTTCCCCCCACTGTCCTACCCTTACTCTGATGTGACTTTTAAAGCCATCATCTATTACTGTCTGACCCTTGTGTTAATTTGACTACTATATTCTCTCCCTCTCCTATTTTATTGCTATTACCAGGAGCACAAAAGTATCAATCGCATAAGATATTTAAATACTTCCATCCTCCAGTTATATCTATAGATACAGAAAACTGAATATCCACCCACCCAATCAATGTCACTCTTGAGTTTACTGCCCTTACCACAAATTGTCTATGAAAACTCCTACCAGTCTCATCTCATCTGTTTGTACTAGTGAGCATTAGCAGATCAAACCAGGAACTTCCTTCTCTTAGAATTGTAAGGTAAGTTACTGTTCTTCTTATCTTTCATGTCTTTCTGCCTGCTTAGTGCACAGTGCACTACCTAGAGGGTTTAACCCCTGTTTTTCCATGCAACTTTTAAAATGTGCTCATCTTGGTGTTCTAGCATAAAGAGTTCCTACGGGTCTATATTAGATCACCGAACGCTTAAAAAAGCGAACAGTGATTTATCGACCCTATGTAAGCGAAAGCTTACAATTTTGAACTACAAAACTTGTTTTGAACAACAACAACCAAAAACAAAAAAACATACTTTAAACTTTCTGCCCCCCACACCCCCCTTACTTAACTATACCAACTACGAGACTGCACTACAGTGCCGAAAATGGCAAAGTAATGAAGTGGCCAAGCGAATTCTTTCCCTGGGAAAGAATTTGCTTAGAAGCTGCTTCGATATTTTGCCGTTTCAGGCTTTTGAGTTTGACCAAGATTCATTCGAAAGAATGCATCTTTGGTCTTCTAATAAGGAACCCCTTCCTACTAATCCACCTCAGTAGCTTTCATTTATTAACACTTATTTTGACAGATACTAAATATGAAGTCACAGTTTCCCTTACCATCTGTTGCCAGCCTGATAAGAATAGGAACTTTGAGGCAATGCAAGAACTGCCTCATGTTCAGTGACAACTGTTCGATTCTTCCTATAGACTATTCCATATGTGAGAGGTACAATTTTCTACTAAACTTGGAGACCAACCTGTCTTTAAAGACTGTAGACTATACCGGGCATGTGGACAGTTCTGACAGCCACCACACAGCACCATATGTACCATGTTCTAAACAAACAACTAAGCCTTCTTATGCCAAGATAATGAAAAGGCCGCTTCTTCAAGGTTTGGCATACAGGGCACTCAGCATCTCACTAACAAATAAACAGCATACACAAACAGTACAGAAAACACAACTACAGAAAAGGTCACTCAGCTGATAGGCCAATGACCTTAAAGTATATTGGTCACTTTCTGTTTCAAGTGTAAGTAAGAAACCCTTTGATGTTGAATATGACTTCATTGCCATATGGAATACTAAATTATAGTTTTTGATGAACAAAAGGTATTGTTTTGCATTTTATTTTTTTTTTATAAGGACAGTCCTCTTAATTTTTTCTTGAAGCCAAAAACCCTGCCACAACAACAGAAAAGACTGAAACCACAATGCCTCACTACCTCTATGAAGGCATAGGTTGCTGTATTTCCATGCTAAATGCATCAGTGGAGTTTCTTGCTTCATAGAAAGGCACATTGTCCATTTACAGGCAGAACATCTTAGCTTCTACACGTCTGCAAAACTAATAACACTCTTAAGAGTTCTTAACTTCAACCAAAACATAAATAGAACCACTGCTGAGATAGATGCATATACCACAGACTCTCTCTTTTTCATGGAATAGATTTTCTTTGGATGCAAAGCCAAGTAGCTTCCTGACCCTTGTTAAGTGTAACCTGGATGAATGAATAGGGAATTATAAATGCACCCTGGGTTTGGCCTCTCAAGCCCTCCTTAAAGGGGTTAAATTAGGTATAAATTAGTCATGTTGATAGTTACCTCTAATTTGTGGTATTGTGGCTACTAATGGTCATCTAGATCAACAGCCTACTATTGCCCTATGAATCTATGTAAGAACAGCAGTCAGGAAGTCCTTCTACTTAGCACAACTAATCACAAAAGGAATGTCATCCAAATCTAAAGAAGTCATTGTCCCCTAATATCCTGCACTGACTAGGCCACTCATTGAACACAATACCCTTTTGGGATGTACTCCACTATGCATATCAAACACGTATAAAAACCCCAAAGAAAGGAAACACTGTCCCTAGTGTCATATAGATTCTTGATGGGTCATCTACACCTAGCCCTTCACACTATTAGGGACTTTGTGGTCCTGTATCTCTTACATCTTCATAGATCAAATAATCAAACTAATACCAAGCCCAGGGATTTAATTCTACCCTTACAAATAAACAGCACAAGTGGAGAGATAGGTTTGTTATGCAGTACATTCCAAATCTATGGAATAAACATCCACTGCAAATTAAGCAGTATAATACAGTATCCTCCTCCATATGGGAACTAGATGATTAGATTGATACTTACAAATTCAGCCCTAGGCTGACTGGCACACCCTTCCTTGGAAAAGGAGTTGAGGCATAAGGGTGGGTATTGACAAGGCGTAACTGACTAATAAGCTTGGTTGACTTGTATTTCCTATGATTCTATGGGCCTATATGGCACTCAGTGCATCATTGTCATTATCATCTCAGTAGGCATGAAGCATTTTCTCCAAATACATACTGTCATGCATACAGACATACACAGTGTGGTTCAGCTACAAAAACCTTTCTCTGGACTCCATTTAGGTCCTTGTTTTTCAAGAAGCAATTTCCAGCTCCTCCATCAAAGAAAGCCCCAAATTTGCTGCATCCTTGCCATCATGGCTGGCTCTCTGATGTATTAAAGCAATTTCTATATCCAGTTCACCAATACTGACTTCAGAAGAAAATTGAACCACTGTGCTAATGGGCAAGGTGCCTCTGCCTTGTTATTTGCCTCTTTCCTTGCTGTAGTGTACTGTACTTATGCATATTGACATTTCTGCCGCATGCTTAACTGCTAGTTTCTTTTTCCATAATTGCTGTTTGTCTTTAAGAGGATAACTGAGCATCATATTTTGATGCAACTTCACCAATACACCCCTATGGAAAGCAACATGTGCTACCTTAGGTATAGGCCATTGTTTTAGTAAGTGCACTAACTGTCTTCTAAAATAACTTCTACTGACACGCTTTGTATTTTTGCTTTTGTACCTCAGCTTAGTCATTGTTGCAAACATTACTTAGTTAATGGTGCCTATTTAGTTAATGGTGCCTGCAGTGCATTAGTTTTTCCATGACTAATACTGTAGCTCCCACTTTGTGCTTTAATTTATTCTTTGCTATGCAATGTCTAGCTAATTCTTAACACATGTACCTGTACAGTGTATTACCTGACATGCCATGCCTAGCAAATGCTGTGATGGGATTTCTTTAAGAGATGCTGCAAGCAGCTAATCACTAAATTAGGCATCTTAGCAATGCAGAAGATCATAAGCAGGCAATTGTTTAAATAAAACTTCACCCACATTCTCAGGGTTCCTGTTTGTTTGCATTCCTCACCTATTGTGGATCTGCTACATAAAACCACTGCTAGGAATAATGCATCAGTGATTCTTGGCCATGAAATCATATACAAAGACACTGCATCATGGAGCAAACTGTGAGTCTTATTAAAGAACATCCATTGGTATATTCAGGTAGATGTAACTACATTTCCTATATTACTTGGACTTACTATCCAGAGGAAGAATGAAGAACTTAGCCCACTTCCCACTTGCCCCCAAATACTATCTGGTTAAGTGACTTGCTCAAGGTCACACTTTAAGCAAAGGAGAGCTGAAGGAATAAATCCCTATACCACAGGAACTACAGCTTGCAGCCTTAACCCTCTGAGCCATGTGAAAGATTGAAAGATATACTTGTTTCTACTTGTTCCTTTTGTTTGTTACTTTTACTCACTCATCATGCCTGGCACACTTCAACTTATCACAATCTGCTAGGTAAAAAAAAAACATAGCAGTTCTTGCCACATTAACTTGAATATCTCCCAGCACTGTCCAAGGATGGTTAAGAGCTGGAATAATCACTTAAGCCAGGTGTGAAGTCTGCCAGCCTAGCTAGATAGAATTTTGTAGATAATTCTGTCATTTATAAATATTAATATAAGCCACAGGCTTGTTCTCTTAAATGTAAGAAAATTGTGTTAAATGTTGAATGTCAAAAATGTAATAACAGTGCACTCTGCTGGAAGAAAGCTGATAAGTCAAGCATTGTATGACTGATCTCAAACTCGGAGCCATGATGTCTGGACCAGCAGATTCTTGCTATTGTTTTGAGACCAGAGTTAATTGCTAGATTTTACATATATAATGTCTTGAATTGCTGTGGTTTACTGACCAGGTGCAAGATCAAAGATATGTTAAACTCTGAGTTTCTGTTAGCCTGGGAACCACAGAAGAACGATGTAATGTGAAATGAGTCTATCAATTTAAAAGACTGTCTCAGAGAGAGGCAGAGAGCGAGTGAGAGAGAGAGAGAGAGAGAGAGAGAGAGAGAGAGAGAGCATTTGTCTTCAGAACTGACAACTCACCAGTACTCTGCTTTTGCTCTGTATGTAAGTTTATTTAGAACCATGATTGCTCTGAGGAAAATATAGAAAAATAGTAAGTTTAGTCTAGCTGTTTTCTGTAGTATTATTTTCAGAATTTTCCTGTGATGTCTGAACTCTTGACTAGCACTGTGTAGTAAGAAGTATTGTCTTGTGTTTTATTATTTATTATTAAATATTTTAAACGTTTCAACTGTGGCTGTTTTGTGTAGAGATAATTTAAGCTCTAGAGTACATTGCATGTATATAGTGATACTGTACAAAGCCACTCCAATAAGCCTTAAAAGTTCTGGTCACACTTACTAACTGGATAATAATATTTCACAGTAATAATTGGATACCCTCTGGAAGGGCCTTTTTAGTAGCTGATATTAGGGGATCTGGTGGCAGTGGATTACTACCTTATAGCCTGGGCAGAAGGGGCATACCTAGTGAACCTGTGCCAATCTTACCCAGGTGTGTCTGTGTGTTTGTATATAAACCATATCTCAAAGTATGCGTGTGTGTCAGCTACTTGGGCAGGGACACGAAGCACTGGTTGGACAGAGGGAGTACTGGGAGGACTTGGCTTGGGACCCTGGCTAAGGACTCCAATCTATAGCTGTGCCAGTGGGGAATCTTATTGGGGATCTGGAGAGAAAGGAAGAAACCAGCCTCAGACTGACTGTGATCTTTGTGTGCTCTTAAGGGAAATTGTACTTTATTGTGTGTGTATTTCATATCCTTTCCAATGTGGATGCCCCGTCACTGGTGTTAGTGGTGAGGAATGAGGCTCCTTGATTACTGGGCTGGTGCATGGGCATTACATATTAATTGGTGGGCAGTGGTGGGATATCCACATCACATATTAATTGGTTGGCAATTGGCTTGTAGTGGTGTGGATAGTGAATTCCTGTAGCTTGTGTAGTCTAAATCAGCCATGCAGTGATTATTCAGAGTTCAGATCATAATTACTTTATTTTGTTAGCTTAGTTAGTCAGGGAGAGCAGACAAGCATGTCAGCAGAGGGGTATGGCAAGCTGACGCTGAGATGTGCCAGGCTGAGGGACTGGTGCATGGAAACCTGACTAAGGCTGACATGATTGCAGCTTTGGTCACAGCTGCATCAGAAAACAGCAATCAGGAGGGCGATCAGACTGGCCATGGAGATGTACAACACTCAGAGAATGGACATCTCAACCTTTCTGTAGAGGACTTAAAAATCAATTTGGAGCTAAAGAGACTTGAGTTGGAGCCCAGGCTTTTGGAAATAGAATCAGCAGAGAGACTGAGACATCTACCGGCTGAGGAGAATGAGAAACTGCTACACCTGGAAGCTGAGGAAAAGGAGAGGCAACACGAAAAGGAGATGCTGACTCTTTGTCAGAGTCATGGAGATAATGGGGAAGGGAGTAACTAGACTCCAGAAGCACAAAAGTTCAATAAATTTCTTCTGCAGTTTACAGTGGGGGATAATTTTGATAGTTTCATTCATATGTTTGAGAGGGTATGTAAACAGTATGATGTTGAGAAAAAGGCTCTGGGTATGGTTCCTGACCCCCTTACTCCATAGTTAATCTGTAACTATTTTGTCCAAAATGTCTGAATATGATTTCTTAAATAGTAGGTTGTCTTGAGACAACAAGGTTACCAAACTACCACAAGAGATTATATCCTATTGTAGTGAATGGCAAAGAGGCCACTGCTAAGAGAGACACAGCCTCTGACATAACCATTATAAAGCCTGCAATGGTTACAGAGGAGCACTACTTGCCTGGGCAGTCTACTCCAGTAAGAGCTTTAGGAGGGACCCCATTTCAATTACCTTTGGCCAGGGTTCACCTTGACTGGGAGGGTGGAAAAGGAAACCAGCAAGTAGTTGTGTTTGAGGATATCCCTGCAGATGTCCTGATAGAGAATGATTTTGATAATGCAGTACCATGGATGCAGTTACACGCAGTCAGGCTTGGAGACAAGTATGTGGGTCTGGTAGCCTGGGGGAGACCCAGTCAGACTGCATACTTGCAGCCAGGACTGGTAAGGTGATTACTTCGGGGAGGGAGCTACTCTGTAGCAGTGAGACTGAAGGTGAGCCACAGCTGCTTGTGGGTACTGATGTTCCCTTGGAGAGAGTGACTGCAAAGGTAGAGGTGAGTAGTAGTACCCGGGCTGAAAGTGAGGCACCACTGTCAGCGGATGCCAGACTTCCTGTGGAAGGGGAGCTGGTTATAAAGCGATAGGAGACAGGCTTAGCTCTCAGACCCTACATTACAAGGCCTGAGGCAGGTAGCTAGTGAGGTACCTGATTCTTAAGGAATGAGGGAATCTGTATACTGGGACAAAGTGTTACTGTATAGAGAGTGGACCCCTGAGGGAGGACTAGAAGGTGAGAGGATACAGCAGTTGGTAGTGCCTAGAACCTACCATCTGGTGCTTCTAGCCATAGCCCATGATATTCTCTTTGCAGGTCATATGTGCATAAAACATACAAAGAGATGTATTATTCAGAACTTCTATTGTCCTGGAATTTCCAGAGATTTAACACGGTACTACAGGACCTGTGAGCAGTGTCAAAAAGTAGGCAAGGCAGGAGACAAGGTGAGAGCTCCTTTGATGCCTTTGTCTGTGATTGAGGAGCCATTTCAGAGGGTAGCAATGGATATTGTGGGGCTTCTGAGTACCCCAAGTTCCACAGGGAAAAAGTATATCCTAGCAGTAGTAGACTATGCTACAAGATACCCTGAGGCAGGGGCTTCGTCCTCCATTGAGGCAGAAAAGGTGGAAAATGCTTTGTTAGAGATTTTCAGCAGGGTAGGTTCCCAAAAGAAATAGTGACTGACAGAGGTGCCAATTTCTTGTCAGACCTGCTGGCTAGTCTGTGGAAGTACTGTGGGGTGAAGCACCTGAAGACCACCTCCTACCACCCCCAGACTAATGGTCTTGTTGAGAGGTTAAACTCTACAATCAAGTCCATGCTACGGGCATTTGCAGACCAGTTTAAGAGGGGGTGGGACAAATATTTGCCCCATCTGTTTGCTTACAGAGAGGTTCCCCAGGAATCCACAAGGTTTTCACCCTTTGAGTTGCTGTATGGGCATAGGGTGAGGGGACCTCTGGATTTAATTTGAGATGAGTGGAAAGGTGAGTATGAATCTCACAGAGTTTGTTGTGGCATATGTCCTAAACCTCAGGACAAGACTCAGGGAACTCATGGGCTTGATCCAGGACAACCTGGCACAAGCCCAACAACAGAAAAAGCTATGGTATGACAGGAATGCTTGAGCTAGAGAGTATGCTGTAGCGCAGCAGGTAATGGTTCTCATTCTTGTTAGACACAACAAACTGCAAGTAGCTTGGGAGGGACCCTACAAGGTGGTAAGAAAGGTAAGCAATGTTAACTACATGGTGAAACATTTTACCTTTATATGTATGTAATGCACATGTTTGAAAGCTGGAAGGTCAAAAGTACATTTTCAAGATTGCAAAATCTTGAAAAACAATACATTGAATGTGCAATGAGCTAATGTCACTATGCATTCGCTCATTGCAGATTTGGCATTTTGGGTGAGGACTGCACTATAGTGGGGAACGAGAAATGGTCCTTTTTCTCACTGTAGTGTGATCTCAGAGTTAGAATATTAAAGTGAGGGTGGGGGGTGCAGGGGGGCTTGCCCCCTGCATTACGATATGTATTCGAACTTGTAGTTCAAATATCAGTGAATCTGCTTTTTGATTTGATGATTTTCAAACTACAGTGACGTTCGCAGTTTCACTTTTGCGCTTTTGGTTCACCCAACTGCGTGATCATAGAATTGATTCTCAGCTTTTCAAAGGTAAACCGATGGAACTACTAGGCAGGAGGCAGGACCACAAATTGTACCATGTTAACATGATGAAACATTACCATGATAGGGAGGCCCTTGTGTTGAGTATTTGCAGTGGACTGCAGGAGGAGTCTGAGGGAGATCTGGTGACCGATCTCCTCAGTGAGGCTCGGACTGACACCTCAGTGAAAGGAGTAGCAATGTCCCAGTAGGTATCTCCTATCCAGGTTTGAGAAATATGAGCAGTGTTACAGGAGTTTGGGGATGTGTTCACTGGGAAACCAGGGTGCACTCACCTATTGCAACACCAGGTGGATGCAGGACCCCAAAGGTCTATTAGGCAGGCCCCTTATAGGGTGCATGAGAGAGTCAAACAGACTCTGAGGGAGGACATACAGGAGATGTTGGAACTTGGGGTAATTCAAGAGTCCAACAGCCCCTGGGCCTTCCCTGCAGTGCTGGTGTCAAAGAAGAATGGCAGCACCAGGTTCTGTGTGGAGTACAGGAAATTAAACAGTCACACAGAGTCATATGCTTACCCCATGCCTAGGAGAGATAAGGCCCTAGAGCACCTGGGTGGGGCTAAGTATCTTACAACTACTGATCTTACCAGGGGTTAGTGGCAGGTGCCCTTGATTCCCAGTGTTAGAGAGAGGTCAGACTTTGTGACTCCTTTTGGCTTGTATGAGTTCACAGAGATGCCCTTTGGGATGAAAAATGTCCCAGCAACTTTCCAGAGGCTAGTAGATCATATCCTAGCAGGATTAGGAGGGTTTGCCCTTGCTTACCTAGATAATATTGCCATCAAAAGCCATTCCTGGCAAGAGCACCTGCAGCATGTCAGGGAGGTGCTGGGCAGACTACAGAGGGCAGGGTTGACCATTAAGCCTAGCAAATGTCAGGTGGGTATGGCAGAGGTCTCCTACCTGGGACATAGAGTGGGGAGTGGTAAGATCAGGCCAGAACCTGCCAAAATGGAAGCCATTCAGGCATGGCCTGCACCTGTTACCAAAAAGCAGGTGATGGCATTCTTAGGGACAGCAGGGTACTACAGAAAGTTCTTCCCCAGTTATAGTACCATAGCTGCTCCCTTCACAGACCTGACAAGAAAAACAGGCCAGATAAGGTAGTGTGGACCCCAGCATGTGAGCAGGCATTCTAGAAGCTTTGGGAGGACCCCATGTGCTAGTCAGTCCAGATTGCAGTAAAGAATTTGTTGTGCAGGTGGATGCTTCAAACCATGGGGTGGGGGCTCTAATTAGCCAGATTTCTTCAGAGGGAGAAGAGCACCTAGAGGTTTATCTCAGTCGTAGGCTTCAACCGAGTGAGGAATGCTATGCAGCTGGCAGAAAAGGAATGTCTAGGCATTGTGTGGGCACTGCAGAAACTTCAGCCTTATATGTATGGAAGAAAATTCACTCTAGTTACAGATCACAATCCCCTAACATGGTTACACCAAGCCCGCCAGCAAGATTCTAAGTTGCTATGATGGAGCCTAGGGTTGCAAGTATATGATATGTTAGTGCAGCACCACAGTGAGATTAGCAATGCCAATGCAGATGGG
This sequence comes from Protopterus annectens, assembly GCF_019279795.1. Taxonomy (NCBI): domain Eukaryota; kingdom Metazoa; phylum Chordata; order Ceratodontiformes; family Protopteridae; genus Protopterus; species Protopterus annectens. The sequence goes on from NC_056732.1 coordinate 1,491,212,579, forward strand.
CTCTCAAGACAGGGAATGGGGTAAGGTATACTCAGATAGACCTAACCCTCTCAAGCAATGTTTCTCAAGGGTCACTTGAAAAACTAGCTTGAGTTCTCTGAGGGTGGGGGGGGATATATGTGAAGGCTGCCAGCCTAGCTAGATAGATTCTAATCTATGAACCTATGAATCTATGAACCTATGAACATAGCTAGATATAATTTTGTAGATAATTCTGTCATTTGTGAATATTAATATAAGCCATAGGCATGTTCTCTTTAATGTAAGAAAATTGTGTTAAACGTTGAACATCAAAATGTAACAACAGTGCACTCTGCTGGAAGAAAACTGATAAGTCAAGTATTGTATGACTGATCTCAAACTTGGAGCCATGATGTGTGGACCAGCATATTCTTTCTATTGTTTTGAGACCAGAGTTAATTGCTAGATTTTAAATATATAATGTATTTAATTGCTGTGGTTTCCTGACCAGGTACAAGATCAAAGATATGTTAAACTCCGAGTTTCTGTTAGCCTGGAAACCAGGGAAGAATGATGAGTCAGCAGTGATGTATTATCAATTTAAAAGACTGTCTCAGAGAGAGAGAGAGAGAGAGAGAGAGAGCATTTGTCTTCAGAGCTGACAACTCACCATTACTCTGATTTTGCTCTATATGCAAGTTTATTTAAAACTGTGGTTGCTCTTAGGAAAATATAGAAAATAGTAAGTTTAATCTAGCTGTTTTCTATATTTATGTCAGAACTATTCTACAGTATTATTTTTAGCATTTTCCTGTGATGTCTGAACTCTTGACTAGCACTGCATAGTAAGAAGTATTGTCTTGTGTTTTTATTATTTATTATTAAATATTTTTAAACATTTGAACTGTGGCTGTTTTGTGTAGAGATAATTTAAGCTCTAAAGTACATTGCATATAGTGATACTGTACAAATCCACTTCAATAAGCCTTAAAAGTTCTGGTCACCCTTACTAACTGGCTAATAATATTGCACAGTAATAATTGGACATCCTTTGGTAATGGCCTTTTTAGTAGCTGATATTAGGGGTTCTGGTGGTGGTGGATTACTGCCTTGGCAGAAGGGGCATATCTAGTGAACCTGTGCCAGCCTTCCCAAGGACCGTTGTGTGTTTGTATATAAATCATACCTCAAAGTGTGTGTGTGTGTGTGTGTGTGTGTGTGTGTGTGTGTGTGTGTGTGTGTGTGTGTGTGTGTGTGTGTTTCTGAGCTACTTGGGCAGGGACACGAAGCACTGGTTGGACAGAGGGAGTGCTGGGAGGGCTTGACTTGGAACCCTGGCTAAGGACTCCACTCTACAGCTGTGCCAGTGGGGAGTCTTACTGGGGATCTGGAGAGAAAGGGAGAAACCAGCTCCAGACTGACTGTGATCTCTCTGTGCTCTTAAGGGAAATTTTACTTTACTTTGTGTGTATTTGATATCCTTCCAAATGTGGACACCCCTCACTGGTGTTAGTGGTGAGGATTGAGGCTCCTTAATTACTGGGCCAGTGCATGGGTGTCACACCATTCTCTATCTGGGCTACCAGTATTTGTAGCCTTCTCAGGGGATCCCCTCACTGAGCTCCATTTATTTCTGCTAGCCTCATTTTAGGTTCATAAGATATTAGATTTCTTCACCATGAGACTTACACCTTCTTGTTGGTCATCATGAGGAACTGTCTCTTTCGCCTTGCAAAATCTTTGTTTGGCCACTAGATGGTGCTAAATGGATTAGTTTTTGCAGAAGTATTTCTTTCATCAATGGAAAGTTTCATTTCATTTTTACTTATTTATTTTTTAATTCATTCATGCATTTTACCAAAATTGAACACGGTTTTAAAAGTGAATGGTTATTTATAAAATATTCTGTGATTTAGTAATGTATTGGAACACATCTTTAAATTTTTATCATGTTAAACACAAAATATTAACATCAGGTTAAAAGCACAAAGGCACAAAAGCACTTTTTTTAATTACAAGTTGATTGCTCAGCAAAGATGATTTGCTAATTGAAATAATGTGCTTTATAAAAGGTGTTAGCTTTGGAAACAGCCCACATCTGATGAAGTAGGAGAAACTAAAACGTACTGTGTATTTGGAGGCGTTTATGTGAACTGTTTGTCTTGTGGATTAAACTTATGTTTCCTGTGGCAGCTTCAGTCTATGCTTTATTGTTTTACCTTCTGGGTCATCATACTGTCTCATTTCAAGGTTGTTTATTGTTTTGGAGACCGGGTTAACTTTATTCGTTTATAGATTCTAGGACATACCCACGTAAAGTGATACTGCTTAGCCATGGTATGATACTGTTCTAATAAATGTGTAAAACATTTTCACATTATATTAAATGTTTTAAGGACATGTCCACAAGCAAATAGACATTTTCCTCCCAAAAGTTGCTGTGCATTCACTTCCAAAAGACTACCACCCCATATCTAATCTTTGTCCCATTGTTAAAATCTTTGAGAAACTTACATATAAGCAAACATTCAAAATGTAAAGAGCTACAGACTACTAGGTGACTGACAACATGGATTCTATAATGCTTACAGTACAACAATATCTTTAACTACCATATCTGGCAAAATTTATTGAAGCATTAATAACAGCCTCATAACTGCCAGAATAATTGTGGACATGACACGAGCATTTGAGACTGTTGATCACAAAATTCTATTACAGAAGCATAAAAACTTCAATTTTAGTGACAATACAATAAAAGGATTTCAAAACTACCCTTCAAGCAGAACATTCCTAGTGCATTTTAACAATCAAACCTCTACAAATAGAAATCTAAAAATAGAAGTTCCCACAGACTCTGTATTTAGGCCCTTTACTTTTCTCTCTTGCTTCATAAATGGCCTTTTTCAACTGGATGGAATTATTTTTCTTTATAATTTGTTGGCTGGATTTGTCATACTATGCCTACAGCCTTTTTAGGGCAGAACTGAGGTGGTATCCATGCTAACTAGGGCAAATTCTGCAGGGCACTGGGGAACTTCCCCTACTGTTGGTAGTCAGGGGAAGAGTTTGTGTCTTGCACATCCTGACTTCCTGTTTCCTGTCCAGATGCAGAGGTAACCAGGAGGAACAAGGAGAACACATGTCTGATTCAGCTTTTGCTGAAACTGGAGAGAAAGTTGCTGAAAATGTATTTGAAATGGTAGAATCACTACCAGAAGTTTTTTTTTTCTCATGATGCAGGTGCAGAAAAAAACAGGGGTATTGGTGGAAAATGCGATTGTAGCTGAAACAGAGATGGATTCAGAGGAGACTGAAGAAGAGGCACTTACCTCTGAAAAATGTATAATTACACCCGTCTAATCGGGGGGGGGGGGATGCGGGATGATTATTTGGAAGAAATGATAAACCAAAGTGAGCCAGAAAATGGAGCAGCAATTTCATGGAGTGACATCATGGAAAAAATAGAAGAAGAAAAAGGAGTAGAGGAGACTGTGCCAGAGAAAGTTCCTGAGACAAAACTTATGCACAAACTGTTGAAGAAGAAATACAAGAAACAAACAGTACAAGTGAGCAGTAAAAAAAGAAGAAAGTTTTGACAGGTATGAGGTTTAGGACTGTGTCATAGCACCCCCTGGGTGTCAAAGCAAAGAGGTAAGAGCATTTATTTTAATTAATAAAGAGACTTTCTGTGACTTGATATTTGGGACTGGTCAGGCCATGAGAAAATTTGTTGGTGCATATGAACAAAAGAAAAATATTCATCCATGGTCAGAATATGTGGTGCAAGCTTTTTGCAGACAAAAAAAAAAGAATAATGATCCAGTTTAGTACTGAAATTGAAGCAAAAGAGCTGAAAGAACATTTGCTAACTATATGCGAATAAGTAATTGACACTATGAAAATGTATGTTGAAAGACGACTAGGACTGGGGGATGGGAATGTGATGTAGCACTGAAAATGTGAAATGATAATGTTATGCATGTACCTAGTATTATTAATGTTCATGGGTTTTGTGAAATACATGGGTCAACCAAAGACGTATAATTTTTGTGCAAAAATGATTATTTAATTAATGGATGTGATAAAAATATGTTGTTTATGTGGTTAAAATAGGGAATAATGCAAAAAAATGTGATTTAAAGTGCATGAAATGTGGCAGTACTGGTCATTCATAGCTAGAATGTGAAATGAATGTGCAAGAAAATGAAAATTAAGTTATACAGGAGAAAGAGATAGATTAATGCATTTTACAAGAAAATGTACATAAACATGTGACTAATAAAGAGGTTATAGATGAAAGAGCTTGTATATGAAGCTGAAGAAAGTAACAAGGAAAAGAAACAGGAGACAAGTGAGGAAGAAGCTGACTAGTGTACAGTAAACATTAAAAAGAATTTGATAGGGAAAAGAGTTAAAGAAAGGAAAATAATATTCAAAAATATAATGCGTGGAGAAAATAAGAAAGGAAAGGGATAACATTTTATTACAATAACTGTTCTTGAAAGCTGAAAATATTACCTTTAAATGTGAACAGTTTGAAAAATCTTAAGAGGAGAATAGGTATATTACAATGGTGTGCTGCAGCAGATGCACATATTATTGTTTTAGAAGATATCAGATTATTAACAGAGGAAGAAAGGACACAAACTGAAAAACTTTGGAATGGTGTGGTAGTTTGGAAGATGGGGAAATAAACTTGCTTGGGCATATGTATACTATGTCAAGAAAGCATTAAAATATTACATGTAATCATACTGGAACTAGGATGAATTATGGTAATAGACTTGAGATGGAAAAATATGTTTATAGAATTATTGCTTTAAATGCATATATAACAAATTAGAAAAGATGTTTAAAAATATTCTTTAATATGTTTGCGTAAATATAGACATTTATTTTTTTTATTTTTTTATTTATTTTACATTTGTTGACCGGGCTAGTCTAGCTGGAAATATGTCAATTTTCAGTAGAGGCCCAGGGAGAAAAGCTCCAAGCAAAGACGCAGACAATCAATATTATATATAGTAATAGTTGACAGAAATACAGTAGATGGTTTATAATTGAGGTTCAGTTAGACTTGAAACAAAGCAGTATAGTAGGATATACTAAAACAAAATACATTTAGTGAGCATTTGAGAGAAAACAATTAATAAAATTATTGACTAATATACTTTCATTACCACATGGGCTCATAGTGCAGTAGATCAGGAGAATAGAGAGAGCAGCAAGGGGAAAGAGGTGTTAGTCAGGGTTAGAGCAGGGACAGAGCCAGTGAGTTTTAAGGTATTCTTTAAGTAGCGTTTTGAAAAGAAGAGTAGAAGTGAGGGTGATAAGTTCATTAGGAAGCTGGTTCCAACTTTTTCCTATTGTGTTGGAGAAAAGAGAGTCCCCTGCTTTGTTGTTGGATTTAATAGTGGAAACTAGTAGCTTATTAGCTGATCGAAGTGTAGTAAGATTTTTGTAGGGGGTGATCAGATTATTGAGGATTGGGGTATTGTTAGGATGATAGAGAATCTTATGGGAGATGACAAGTTGTTGGCAAAGCAGTTGGTTCTGCAGTTCTAACCATCCCAGTTGTTTGATGATGTGACAGTGGTGGGTTCTAAAGGGGGTGCCAGTGGCAAATCTGGCTATGTTATTGTAACATGCTGAGACATTATAGTGGTGGGGGATTTTAATTGTAATTTAAGAAAAATAAGAGCAAGCGTGATGTTAAAATGGTTAAAGAAATTATGAAAAGTGAAAAGTTAAGTGTATGGGAGAATAACCACTTGACCTGAAAAATTAATGAAATTAGGACAGATATTGATTCTTTTTAATATCTTATAGTTTAAAAGTTAGCGAAAAAGGAATTAAGTATTTTTAGATTATGTGACTATATGGGTTAAAGTATAGGAAAATAAAGCATATATAGGAATAGAAAAGGAATAAAGAGAATTAATGAAAAGGAATTAGATTTAGAAGAGACAAAGAAATGTATGGAATTATGGAAAAAATCATATGAATATGAGAGAGTTTTATGAGAATTGGACTGTTTGGTGGCTAAATTTTAAAAATTTTAAAGAGAAAATTAAAAAAGTGTTTTAGAATGTATAAGGAAGAAAAGAAGAAAAGAAAAGAGAGAGATAAGATATTAAGTCAAGAAACATTAAGGGATTTTTAGAGAAGAAAAACTGCTTTTATGAAAAAGAAAGATAAATATATAAAATGAAACAAATTAAAATGAACAACTTGTTATATAAACAAAAATTGTTTACAAGGAAAAAAGAAGAGGTAGCACTATATTTGAATAAAATAAGGAAAAATAATATGAGCATTAAAGAATAAAGAAGGTAAGCAAATAAGACTCAAGAAGGAATATACAAAAGAATTAAAGAATATATGTATTGGAATTATTTGTTGAAAGAGAAGAAAACAGAAAAAATATAAAGGTGAAAAATTAAGAGCAAGTGTGATGTTAAAATGGTTAAAGAAATTATGAGAAGTGGAACGTTAAGTGTATGTGAGAATAACCACTTGCCCTACAAAATGAATGAAATTAGGACAGAAATTTATTATTTTTAATATCTTATAGTTTAAAAGTTAAAGAAAAAGGAATTAAGTATGCTGGATTTGTAGATTATGTGTCTATATGGGTTAAAATATAGGAAAATGAAGCATATATAGGAATAGAAAAGGAATAAAGAGAATTAATGAAAAGGAATTAGATTTAGAAGAGACAAAGGAACATAAGGAATTATGGAAAAAATCATATGAATATGTGAGAGTTTTATGAGAATTGGACTGTTTGGTGGCTTGATTTTAAAGAGGGATATAAAAAAGTGCTTTTAGAATGTATAAGGAAGAAACGAAGAAAAGAAAAAGAGAGATAAGATATTAAGTCAAGAAACATTAAGAGATTTTTTAGAGAAGAAAAACTCCTTTTATGAAAAAGAAATAGAAATATATAAAATGAAGCAAATTAAAATTAACAATTGGTATATAAACAAAAATTGTTTACAAGGAAAGAAAGAAGAGGTAGCACCATACTTGAGTAAAATAAAAGAAGGAAAAATAATAAGAGCATTAAAGAATAAAGAAGGTAAGCAAATAAGAGAGCAAGAAGGAATATACAAAATAAATAAAGAATATGTATTGGAATTATTTGTTAAAAGAGAAGAAAACAGAAACAATTTATAAAGGTGAACAATTAAGTAATGAAGATAATGAGTATTTCAGACAAAAAATAACTATGAAAGAATTGAATGAAATTTTAAAAGATAAATTATGCAGCAGCACAGGTCAGAATTGAATATGGTATGTATAAAGAAATGAGGAGTGGCAAAAAATAATTTTTGCAAAAGTCCAATAATACCTATGTGTGCTGAATGAATGCTTCTCGAACCAAAAAATAAATTCAACAAGCAGAAGTATGATGAAGCAACACCAGGCTATTCTAAAACCAGCAGCAGTTTATTCAGGAAACAGGCACAGGCAAAGGCATAAGCACTTTCACAGTATTACAACTGTTTCATCAGATGCATAAAATCTAACTAATTCAAAGCCTATTAAATTACAATGTAAAAAAAATCATATGACATCCTAGTAAAACTCTTAAAGAGAGGATTCATGAAGCTCGGCGCAAGGCCGGTGTAAGGCGTGCGCTGGCCGTGCGGCGTATATATGGAGTAGTAGCGCCATATGCATATTAATGAAGGCATGCAGCCACCACAGCCACGTGCATAGGAAACGTGCATGAGTGCATGGGGCGTACCGAAGTTGCGGAGGGAGGCGTGTCAATGTTGGTTGTCGATGAGCAACCTAAACTGCTGAATAGTAAAGTCTGCCTGCAGTAATACTCGCACCTATCAGTGTCCGTGGAGACTGAAACATATACAAAGCATGCAAGATAGTCCCTGCGAACAGAAAATGAAGAAGCAAACACAAATGCACGATAGGGAATAACAGGTCCCTACCCGTGAACAAATGACAGAAAAACCATGTGCCCGTGGTCCAACATAGTGTTTATAGCTATACCATGTGGAAGTGAAACATATCATATGCTAGGGCGCCGCCAGGAGGTACGTCCAGCCCAATGGAGAGGGTCACCAGCTGACCCATAATGTGAGGGAGGGTACATAGCTGTGCAGATGTGTCCATAACAAAATACATGAGGAGAAAAGTAGATATATGTAGTGACTGTCATGTCCGAATCATATCCCACAAGGGATGTAATAGTCACATACAAAATGTATGTCTGTATCCCACATGACAAATGTGATAGGGAATAGAATACACATGTAAACAAATCAGGAGCATAGAAACAGCTACAACAATAAGGACACATGTAGGCCGAAAGGAACAGTATGACCCGTACCATCGACTAAGAATACCACCTGTCCCACTTTGCGAGCGACAGTACCGTTACGGCCAGATGTGTCCTGACACAAGCATGTAAACATGGCAAATGTGCAGAGATTATAGGACATAATTATCCCTCAGTCATCATGTAATAGTGGCATTAAACAGTTGTTCTCCACACGTATATTACATAAATGTCATAAGAAAAAGAATAAGCCACTGAAATGCTACAAGACTAAAGCTTAGATATAGGCAAGAGTTGTAAGTTCTATCTGCTGAACTGACCGTGGGTATGTTTCAGCATGGAAAATGTGTTGTGTCCACCGCAAATGTTACATTGCGGCTAATTGAAAAGGTGGAAACAGTACCATAGACTGTGGGGAGGCATTCTCCACAACAGTCGGATATGTGGAAGGAATAGCATGGACACCGGAAAAGGTGCCATACCCCCAATGAGTACAACAGGTGTGCAAATCCCGGGAGTCATCGGCAGAAGCCAAACTAGTATGTGACACAGCCGAACGTGTAGTACCTGGGTATACCAACTAAGTAACGAAAGTGAAGTATGGGCATGTACCTATGTGTGTGAGGTATAGCACATGGGAAGCAAACATGGCAGGGTAGTCCACACAACCATAAAGGTACCCAACACCTGTAGGGCAGTCAATGTGCTACTCTGGCCGTGTCATGGCCCAACAACAAAAGTAGTGAGCTATCGGATGTGAGTAATATGCATGTGAGGGGTGGATGGGTAATGGTAAAACCCGTAAAGGCGACACTGTGTCGTATGCAGAAAAGGTGAACCAGAGGTATAGGAGGGGGCAGCGGGTGAAGTGGACATAAACACAAACACATGGAGAAACAGCTGCAAGACGAGCAGACAGGCCATAGTGCAGAACACAATCCCACAAACATATGTATCATGTAAACGTGCGATCAAAATGTATAGATATGTCACTGTCACATACCCACAGGTTGGTCCTGATGGAACAGGCCATAACAAATGCAACACACCTGGCTGCATAATGGGCTACCCAGCATACCCTCCACATCACACAACCCAGCCCCGTAACAGAACGTCCACCAAATCCACCCGTACGTGGCCCACTGGTCCGTTGCAGACACAGCTACACATACCGACCCCTATGCATATGTAGTAGGTACTGTCACCATAGGCAGTGTCAGGATAGCAAACCATGTATTCCCTGCATGTTAAACCCCCTGCACATTTTCATAAAGCCAAAATACATTTCAATATCGTTTCTGTGTGGAATGGTCCAATTACTGGAATATCCCTTACGGGATAAGTAACCTGTGTAAATAGTAGAACGGGTATGACAACAAGATGTCCAATCCTGTACATATCTGGACACAAGTCAAAATGTGAAGTACAGGTCCAAGACACTGTCCAGACCTGAGTGGTCATGCATAACCCAGTACCCAGGATAAAACACCTTCCCGTGACGCATGTGTCCCCACACAAATATGCGGGAGAATATATCGCACACTCGCATAGTGGCAAACAGCAGAAGGGTGAGGAAGACACCCAACATTAACAGGAGAACCCTGATGAAGTGTGAGGGATACCTACTGTGTGTCGGCGTGACCGACCATACCAGGCAACCCGTGTTGAGTTAGATATCTGGACAGAGCCGTGACTACAAGTGAGACAAAGGTACAACAGCAGGTACAATATGCAAAGATAGCTGTTAGAAGTTATTCATGTATGTGCAGTCCGAGTACCCGGGAAGTCCACTGGGCGAAGAAGTGCCCAGTAACATCGGAGGCCTGGGTAGAAAAGCCCCACAAGCAATACAAGGAAATAAAGGCTACATAATGTTAAAGGTAAAATACAAGAGTAAAAGGCATACAGTCAGGAAATACACATGCATAACATGTGCATAATAAGACAGTGCAAATCCAGAGTCTGTAGTGGTAATACAGAAATGTACAACAATGACATACTGGGAGTCAAGTGAGTGTCAGCTAAGTCTGGTTAAGCTGGAGGGTAGAGAGGAGCAGGAGTATGGAGAGCTCAGAGGAGTGAGATCCGTAGAATGTATAACAGGTGCAAGCAGAAATATATCCATGTGGATGGATAAACATAGATATATCATAGAATGACAGTTTGCACAATGGCATTAATGTCCGGAGTATGAAGTCTGAAACTCAACTGTCTGCCAGCACGTCCCGACATCTGTCCCTAATGCCGAGCTTCCGCTGTGCCAGAACACAACAGAGTATTACAGAGGTTCATACCATATCACTCAACTGTCCAGATATTCGCAGAATGACCTGAGTGTTGGCTCATAGTGGTGTGTGCCTCCGACAACCTGAGTCTGTCTGGTAAATAGGTGTGGATTGATGTCACGAAATAATGAACATTAAGTATAGCACTCCACATCCTGCAGAAGACTCATGACACTGCAAAACCTAGTATTCTATCAATGTTATAAGCTTGTAAGGAAACTAGATAAAATGTGTCCCTCTTACTCTCCCCATCATGTAGGGTTTGCGCAGATTTGTTGCTCAAAGAGGTCGAGAGGTATGGTCCGTACATATGTAGAGTAACAAGCCATGACATTTATGTAATGTACAACTGCATACCTGTAGTCACAACATGTCCCAGAAAATAATCCCCGTATGAATGAATACAGGTAATAGTCAAATGTGTTCATGCTGTACACACAGTTAAATATGTAAAGGTGAACCGTGTGTTTCACACCAGTCCGTAAACCAGACTACAGATGAGTAAGTGTTATGGTCAGACGTATGAAAGGCCGCGCAAGCACACAGTTATTAAACAGATGTAACCCACAACATGTAAATGCAAGTGCGCCTGTGCGTGTGTGATCCGCTCACAGCATAGTAAATGAATGCTGTTTCCCCCACGTTAGATATACATGGCTCAAACCTGTTAACCCCGTAAAGTATGAAACCGGACAAAGGCATGCAAACTACCGGTACAAATAGGGACAAACCCCAGATATGTGCCAGAACAAACATAGAAAGTGGATAGAATAACGGTGTGTCAGTAGCATGGATTCTCTGAAGGGTATGCAGTCATAACCTGAACTGCTTGCCAGTATTTCCCAACGTAAGTCTTAAATGAAATGCCACTACATTGCCAGATAGACACAAGTTTATGAAAAACACACCGAAGATAAAGAGGCAACCAGCTGTACACTCTGCAACAATCTGTACAGTGGAAAGGTATGGTATGGATATAGATATATGTGTATACACATAATCCACAGATGTAAACCAAAGCAGATTATGAAATGAGGACTGTACATGTATATATGTATACACAACAAACATATGTCCTGTAGATATGACATATGTACATAAATAGGCCACGACATAGCTAATATGGGTAGACAAACAGACATGCACGAAAGGTGACTAAACCGCTGCCTTCCAAACCATTGGCCAGAAAGTGACAGTCCAGCAAGTTCTACACTTTAAACATGCATATAGGTGTCCATTGCAGGACCCCAAAAATTGATCCATACGTAGTGTCAACCGTCATTGATGCAAAATAAGTGACCTCAGCAAATATGATATAGCTGTACATGCAACAATAGCAGGTGCAAGGGTAATGACACATGTGTCGATAGAATGTATGACGTATGAACTGATATCCGGAGAGTGGGGAGTGCATATAAGTGTCTCCACACTTCAGTACCACTCACATTAAACATGTGTAATGGGTACTGTGGAGGGGTGTCAGGTATGGGAATCATGGGTATGCAGAAATGGGCCTAGGTGTTGTTTGGCAGAGATTTATTAGGCCCGTCCCGTGGGAGTGATGTGGGTATAGCACACGCCTATATTCTCAATAATGAGGCAAACCATCCACTGGATATTGCGTAAACCATTGTGGGAATATGTAGGGCCCTATATCAGTGTCATGTAGGTGATTATCATGGATGGACATGCGTTCGACCAAGATGGTAACCATAACTGGCAAACTGTCAGAATAAGACAGCTGCACTAAGGCATAGTACATGAAATACAAATAGGGACTATATTAGATATACCCCAGACAAAGTCAGAACGTTGATAGAATACTGGCGTAGCCAGGAATATGAATGTTATGAGTGTTACTAATCATGACATAGAAATGTCAGTCACTATTATCTAACCGCACAGTTAGTAATGCCTTGCCAGCAATTTACCAGAAAGGCACATTACTATGACAAATGTAACAAGGATAAAGGTCAAACGTCAGGGCGTTTACCCATAATGTGTACAGGTTAGGGGTATGAAGGTAACCTGTCCAAAATACATGTACAGAACTAGTGATACTAGGTGGACAGGTGAGAAGAAAGACATCAGGACAAATGACAAAACATGTACAAGTCATACGCATGTACTCCAACAAATTGTGAATGACAACGTATGCCCTGTGAAAGTCAATGTGGAAGTTTAATAGACTCAAAAGAAATGTGTCCCTTAGGGTGTCATGCAGTGTCACCGTTACAATGTCCAGTCCCCCATACTCGTACGTGAGCTCTGCCACTGACGGAAAGCGCAAATACCAGCGTACACATACGGTACATGATAGACTAATTAGTGTGGATAAGCAGCTGTTGGCCTGTGTGAGGAATACAACCCTCTGGGTGGGTGTGTCCTGCAATATAAATGTAATGGCATGTGGCCTGTGATGCCGCCATACAGTGTGTGTATTGGTGTCAGAAAGTTGATATCTTGTATCAGACACATACTCCGCAACTGTACAGATTTACGCAGGATGTGCAGAGTTCTGCCTCATATGTTTGGTGTGTTCCACGTAACATCAGTACCATTCTGGCAAATTCCTGATAACTGAAGTCATGAAATAATGACAAACATGTGAGTTTAAGACACCAAATCCGTCAGAAAAGTCATACTAATGCAAAACCTATTATTGTGTCAACTATCTACGTTTGTAAGAGCAACATGTCAATACTGCTCCTATGTGTCCCACTATCAGTTAAGGCTTTGTCCAGATGTTTGCTCTAGGAGGTGGAGTGGTATGATCAGAAACAGATACATGTGTGAGGAAACAGCATTATCGACTGCAAGATAACGCAGAAGGTATGAAAAGTGCTGCAGTAGGATGTTCAGTACTGTCCGCAGGTATGTGCTGACATGTCAAATGACACAGCAGTCTACATGAAGTACCTATAGGGCTGTCACCTTTACAAATGATGATAGTGGGACATACCCACAGCCATGCACACAGCACAAATAGACATACACACAGCAAAACTAGGCCATGATATATGAAGCCACCGGTGTGTACGAGTAGAGTGAGAGTACAGGAAGGATAGATGTCTGCCAAGATATACAGCAAACACCTGTAAGGGCGTGTAACACCGCCCGTAACACGGACGTTGCATGGACAATGTTGGGATTTGCAACATACCCCATTGGTATGTGAAAGCTATGCAAATATGCGATACATGAAACAGTCAGCTGTCCATGCAAGAGCAGAGTTATGGGCAGAAAATATATATATATATATATATATATATATATATATATATATATATATATATAGAGAGAGAGAGATACAGACATACACACACAGACACACACACGTGGCAGGGTTGTGAGCAGAACACGAACGTAACCACTGTACCACACAACAGCATTACGCAGTGACAGAACATGCAACCGTGAGTAGTAGATCACGGAAATCACACAGGCATACGTCTAGCCTGTAGACAGCGGCATCAAAGGCAAAGACGCCGCACAGATGTTATGGTGAGTGAATACTGTAAAAGCAATGTACTGTTGTCATGCAGCTGGAAACACACACACACACTTGGCAGGGCTGGTAATCGAACTTACACATAACTACCCTATCACACTACAGCATGACATATTTACAGAACGTGCTACTGAGATTACTAAACACAGCAGACCCACAGGCATTCTTCTAGGTGCGTGTCAACATCCGCAAATGCAAAGACATCAGCAGGATATATCTGTGGTGCGAAGTGTCTAAAAGCATAACCTGAGTCCCCAGGCGGACGGGAGCATGCACACACACACACACACACACTTGGCAGGCCTGGGAATTGAACTTACACCTAACTACCCTATCACACTGCAGCATGACGCATTTACAGAATGCGCTACCGAGATTACTAAACACAGCAGACACACAGGCATTCTTCTAGGTGCATGTTAACATCCGCAAAGGCAAAGACGTCAGCAGGATATATCTGTGGTGCGAAGCGTCTAAAAGCATAACCTGACTCCCCAGGCAGACGGGAGCATGCACACACACACACACACACTTGGCAGGGCTGGGAATCGAACTTACACCTAACTACCCTATCACACTGCAGCATGACGCATTTACAGAATGCGCTACCGAGATTACTAAACACAGCAGACCTACAGGCATTCTTCTAGGTGCGTGTCAACATCCGCAAAGGCAAAGACGTCAGCAGGATATATCTGTGGTGCGAAGCATCTAAAAGCATAACCTGAGTCCCCAGGTGGACGGGAGCATGCACACACACACACACACACACACACACACACACACACACACACACACACACACACACACACACACACACACATGGCAGGCCTGGGAATCGAACTTACACCTAACTACCCTATCACACTACAGCATGACGCATTCACAGAACGTGCTACTGAGATTACTAAACACAGCAGACACACAGGCATTCTTCTAGGTGCGTGTCAACGTCCGCAAAGGCAAAGACCTCAGCAGGATATATCTGTGGTGAGAAGCATTTAAAAGCATAACCTGAGTCCCCAGGCAGACGGGAGCATGCACACACACACACACACACACACACACACACACACACACACACACACACACACACACACACACACACACACACACACACACACACACACTTGGCAGGGATGGGAATCGAACTTACACCTAACTACCTTATCACACTACAGCATGACGCATTTACAGAACACGCTACCGAGATTAGTAAACACAGCAGTCCCACAGGCATTCTTCTAGGCATGTGTCAACATCCGCAAATGGCAGGACGCCGGCAGGGATTGTATAGAGAGTGTATGATCAGACATAGTACTGCTCCACGGTAGACGTATACAACCACACGGCAGTGGTGTACTCGGGGCAACTATACATGTATGGAGCACTACAACAACAATACATAGACACAGTACGCACCACAGACAGTACACCCTTCCAGATAGTCACCCAGTGTGTACTTGGTAGGCATCCATCCTGATGTTGAAGATGGACATCCGTTGCCTGGATGACCACCATGGCAATACAGGATGTCAACGGCCATGCCCATGCACAGAGGGACATCACCGACACAAGCTGTCACTGGCCATGGCCACACACCTGGTAATATACGTCAGTTTGGACTGTACTGTGTGTCGATCTACACAACAGCATACTGGGCATGCTCACACACTTAGCTGTTGCAAAGGGCCGTCTTGCATGCAGATGGAGTGTAAACACGGAAGGTCTCAGTTTGGACTGTACCGTGTGTCCATCTACACAACTGCATACATGGACTGTACTGTGTGTCGATCTACACAACAGCATACTGGGCATGCTCACACACTTAGCTGTTGCAAAGGGCTGTCTTGCATGCAGATGGAGTGTAAACACGGAAGGTCTCAGTTTGGACTGTACCGTGTGTCCATCTACACAACTGCATGGACTGTACTGTGTGTCCATCTACACAACAGCATACTGGGCATGCTCACACACTTAGCTGTTGCAAAGGGCCGTCTTGCATGCAGATGGAGTGCAAACATGGAAGGTCTCAAATTGCACTGTACCGTGTGTCCATCTACACAACTGCGCACATGGACTGTACTGTGTGTCCATCTACACAACAGCATACTGGGCATGCTCACACACTTAGCTGTTGCAAAGGCCTGTCGTGCATACAGATGGAGTGTACACACAGAAGGGCACAGTACAGAAGGGCACAGTAAGGTATAACTGTCCTCACGCACAGGGCGGTCACACATGCAGTGACCTGTACACACACAGCTGCCATCACAGCTGTCACAGGTGCAGGTCACACACGTACACACTGCAGTGTATACTGTAGCTGTCATGTCAGCACCATGTCGTCGGTGCAGCACTACACAGCCTTACAGTACCACAGCACCATGTGACACATGACCACTGGGCTGTACAGAGGTGTATACCAGCTGTGCAGAGTACACATGTACCAACAGGGATCCAACAGGTGTTATGCATTGCAATGATACCAGTATACATGAACAGGTCGGCTCAAGACATACCACGGCCCTTACACAGCTGTGACACTTGACTGTTGCTGTACACCAATGAACACACATCTGGATATGTCATAAATGTGATTGTGTGGATGTGTGCATGGACTGCACACACAACACATACATACATACATAGCCTTTGATGTACCTCATGCATAACAGTGGCCTAATCAATGCTACACGCAAATGGAAGGTGGGTCCATGTCTGTTGAATGCTCACACTACAGGGGGTAGCAATGTTGACCGGGACACATACCCTTGTACTGGTCGCCTGTGACACCCATGATATCATACCACAGTCCATGTGTTATGTATGTTAACACACATGTCCAACAATAGCAATGCATACAAACATGGCAACAGGAGACACATGTGACATCTGTACTGTGCATGCAGCAACCATGCATGTGCAGTGGCCGATGTCCGTAACATAGTTGCACCTAACTACGACATGCAGTCGCAATGCAGACCCATCACTGACACCTGTATATGGTAACATACAATCAGCACGTATGGAGGGATGTGTGTACATAACGTGGTGAACCACCTGTGTAGATGTATGTGTGCAGGGGGTGGCTCACAGTTGTGTCACACACCATCCTATCATGCCATGTGCAAACAGTACGCTATGTCACTGTTACGTGACGGTGCTGACATAATGCATACACAGCGGTCAGGTGTTACCAACTATATGTCACATGGCACCTGTAACACCTACAACCTCCCGTGTGCATATAGCAGCACATTTGCCAGATATAGCGTTGGTACACATAATGTAATCAATACTGCTGCATGTCTATCAAATGTGTCATCATATGGCAGGTGTATCATTCCCAGCACTGCCATGTGTGTCCGAATGTGTGACCAGAGATGCCACATATCGCGGGGAATATGTCCCAGTTGTTACACATCCCTGTACACCGTTGTAGAGATCTGTACATACGTCAGTGTGGGAAGCATGACGTCGGCCGGTGTGGTGCATCACACATGTCGGCTGTCCGTATACACATGTGTGGTCACCACAGTGTGTGTGTGTCTGTATGTATGTCTGGTGCTTGGTGTGAGGGTGTATGCTAATATACAGTGAGAAATGATCACTAACCCCACGTGGTGACTAACCCATAATGGTGATGCAGTGCACTACCCTGTTGATGCCATAGGTCCCAGCCATACTGGCTACCTGTGCATGTTCCTTCTCTGTGACATGTCATGTGGGTGCATAGTACTGTGAGGGTGATGACCACATAGGCAAGGGTCCCCACCTGCACACTATGGGGTGTGCATTATAGTGGTGTACACCCAGTGAATGTGGCCATGTTCCCATACTGTTACAGAGTCCTACTGCTGCACAGTGTGGCCTCCAGCTACCAAGTGACACCTCACATCATCATTGGCCAGACCGCTGTGTACAACCCCTGCACCATGTCACCATACCTGTAATGTGTCCTGCTATGTATGTCACGTCTCTGTCCAGTGTAGCCTGTGGCACTGACCACATGCATCAGGTGCAGTATATGTGCGGACATCTGTGTCATGTTGGTGTTTCCAACAGTCAGGTTGAGGGTACATGTAGCATGCTGATATTGCCAGACGTGCCTGTGAGTAATCCACAGTTACACGTGGGGGACTGCAAACACTGCTACCTGTAGGCACATGCAAGTACACCATAGGAGGGAACCAGGGTATCACAACCAACATGGTACTACAGATGTAACTGAGACACATACCGTGAACACATCACAATGCATGCTGCACCTGCACTACATGGTATGACCGGTGCATGTCGACAGTACACAACCTATGTCACATACACATCTCTCAGTATTCACACACAACCACTGCAACATACACATCCCTCACTATGCATACACAGGTAATATTACATACACCTCTCACTATTCTGTTCACCCTGTGCATCAGAATATTTGTGCATAACCCTGCACCGATGGTGTGGATGACAGGGATGCGGCACAGGCTTCATCATATGCACAGGGTGATATGTTTGCCAGGGGCATAGGCTGCACCAATGGATAACATCATGTGTGTGTGTAAGGGCCGGTGAGTTGATTGGACATGTCTGTTCAGAATGCATGTGGATGTTGTGGAGCCCTACAGTTGTGTTTGCTGTGTGCGTGTATGTGTACACAGTTCTGCCATTTGTGAGGCCTACACGGGGTATAATTGACAGCCCCAGATTATACAGAGCAGGTTGTACAGCTCACTGTGTCAATCCACGGCCACGTGATCTGTGCCTGCCTGGGGTTGCACGGGCACTACCAAGTGGAGGTACAGAGTGGCTACTGTCCGACGACACATGTCTGCTGGAACCGTGTCCCCGCTGAGAACATCCAGGGCCACGCCCACGTGGCCTGCTGTGTCCTGGTGTTGACAGCGCAGCACCAGCTGCACTGCTACTGCTACCGGCACTATGGGAGCGGGCATGTGAGGTGGCACGCTCATGTCGACCTACACTAGGTGGTGTTGCTGGCCTACGTCCACGTGGCTTACACCTCACTCCTACCAGATGTTCCAGCACAGACAGCTCCTGCTCGTGGATTGCCATGCCTCGGTCAAGGATTCTGACCATTTCACCCAATCGCCTATCCAGAACATCAGCAATCTGCTGTTGAGCATTTGCCAATGCCTGGATGTTGTCATTTAGGGTATGGATAGCAGCCCTCTGCAGCCTCTGCCCTTCTCTGTTCTGCCGTTCAGCACGTGCCTGTGCCGCCATTACAGTTTGGAACATGCGTCTGGTGATACCAGCTGCTGTGCTCTGTCCTGCAGGTGCATGTCTGCCAGAGGTCCTCCTACGAGCAGCACCGGCCACATGCCTGTGTGGCACATCTGCAGTCATTACACTGACACCATGGTGTGTAGACACACCTTCTGTAGCCACCACATGTTCCTGTTCCACGCTAACAGATGCTGACTGTCCTTCCTCTATGGCCACTGGTGATGCGGTATGTGTTGGCAGCAGAACTGTGTGGGGAAGAGGGGGACATAGCTGGGATGGTAACCACTGGCACAGATTCAGCCCCTGACAACCCTGCCTGTACCTCCTCATGCATATGTTCATCACCGCTAGTATCTGTGGGGACACTAACATCAGATGGACCGCAGGAGGGTAACGCACCTACATCACCTGTGAATGCAAAGAAATACTGTAAAGTACAATAGACACAGACACAGACACACACAAACACAGACACACACACACACACACACACACACACACACACACACACACACACACACACACACACACACAAACACAGACACACACACACACACACACACACACACACACACACACACACACACACACACACACACACACACACCATGCATGTGATTTGTCAGATGGCATGCAGCATGCCTGCGATACAGCAGAGGGCATGCAGCTCAGACATTAATAGTGTTAGTAAGCATACCTCCCTGGGGTGCACACTGCAGCAAGCAGGTGTCATATCAGTAGCCATGCAGTTCACACAATCATGGTAGTATGCATGCATCCCCGTGATACACCATGTGGCCCAGAACAGGATAACAGTACACATGGCTGACGTGACCTTGACATGTAATCTGCTGACATGTGCATTAACATGCATACATGTCTGACACAATGGTGTCCTGACACTTGTACAGCATCATAATAGGCTTCACATTGCAGTGTTGTGTGTATGCCCTACAGATAGAATGCATGTTTAGCAAATGTGCATGAGCATGGGAGGGTAGTATGAGGCGTCTACATTGCTATACAGTGTGAAGTACAGACACTGTGCCATTGCATGGCATCATGAGGCATCTATGTTGCTGTAGAATGCATAATATGGTCATATTGCATAGCCATAACTGCAACACAGTCATGATGTTCAACAGATCGTATATGGTAGACTTCAGTGACACCTCCAGTAGCTGTGCACAGGCTTTTAGGTTGTCCAGTGTACCACATCAACTGTATAATCGGTCAACTAAGGCTATAATTGGACCATGTGTGGACAATGTGCAACAGGGTGTATACACATCCCATGTACTGTGTGGCTACATGTCTCTGGCCACCCCC